>NC_056735.1:275833340-276040840 GCF_019279795.1 Protopterus annectens | reverse complement strand
TTCATTTGCATATTTAAATTAGGAAAGAGACCAGAGCTGTGCCTCTTGTAAGTCACTTGGAAATTAAATATTTTTCCACCCTGGTGCAGTTGTGTTTTTAAACTCAACTGTCTCTCTAGCTGCCTGCTCCTTTTGCTAATTTGACCACATATTCCCTTCCCTCTCATCTTTCATTGGCTATTGTCAATAAGCACAAAAATTATCATTTTATGAAGTCACCCCCTTCAGCTATTTAAATGTATTGGCCATCCCACTGCATTTCATAGAGGCAGAATATAAATGCTCGCTCCCTTCTAATCTATCTTGCGCTTTTTAAAGAAGTGGCTCTTCCTTCAGATTGCTAAAGCTTGAGTTACCCCCCCCCCCCCTTCATATTTTCCTGCTCAGTGTACACTGCAATTCTTAGGGTATTAATCCATTTTTCCATTTACCTTTAAAATCTGCACCATCTAGTCCAAGACTACCAGTTATTGGACAGCCCACATTCTGCCTTTCTGTAGTCTTCTTGGAATTAGTGCTTATGCTTTGCTGCTAGTGAGATAAGACAGCTGATCACCAGAAAGCCTCAAAACTGTTTCATAGGTGCTAGCTTGGAATCTGTGTTTATATTTTGCTCCTGATGACAGAGGAAGCAGAGAGCATTGATTTCTGACTGTCTCTCATTGGCAGTGAGTGTCTGCATGGGGTCTTCCTGATTGGTCTGGTTACTATTCAAACCATCTACCAGGAAAAGTGTACAACAAGCCTACAGACCCCATGCATCATCTGAGACAACACTGTTGATCAACAAAGAGCCTGAGACCTGATTATCATCTTGGGATTGGTGCTATTGTTTTGCTTCTGGTGAGAAAAGAAGTAAAGGGGCATTGCATCCTGGCATCGTGAAGCTGTTGTGAGATCAACGCTAGTAGCAATCAGATAGTAGCCAATTAAGTGAATCACAACTATACATTACTCATGAGAAAGCTAATTCTTTATTTTCAGTAAATAGTGCTTAATTAGCTGTTGTCTAACCTAACTTAAAAATATCTCCCTATATACTTTATCCATAAATCAGGGTCTGCTTTAGTAGTTTCCCTTCAAGCGTTTGGTAGTGCCCTGTATAGACACAGTCACCTTCAGATGACATTTATCCAGTAACAGCACCCTTGAAATTCAGCAATAACTAGCTGCACATAGGGCAATTAGTTTGCAGTGATAAGCACTGCCCTCCGAGTTGCAACCCAGATACGTCTGACATTACTTTATATTCTCACCACAACCGTCTAATCAATAAAAAGGGGGCAGTTGCCATGGATATTAACTTTCCTACCATCTCTGTGCCATCTTTATGGATATGGGCATCCTGAGGCAATGTAGAAATTGTGTTATGTTCACTGACAACCAGCTAATTCTCAACCTGTCTAAATACATCTCTCACATACCTTATCAATGTCACCAGAGGCAAAGCTCTCACGTAAAAGCACTTCTAATGACAATCACATTGTCAGTAGAAGACACACTGCACCCATCACACACAGTACAAAGCAGACACACAGATCCACACATGCTGAGGCACTTAAATGTAACTTTCCTAAACCGCAATGACCTCATAAATGAAGTACCCATAATAAATACTCTCAACAAGTCTAACTGCACTCTTTCAAAACAACATCCAAATACAGCCATATCTCATGGTGCCTCTGCTTCTAAGCCCATAAGGCAAGCCAACACACAATCCAACATTCTGGTCATTAGGGACTCTGTTGTGAGGTACACTGATGTCCGTCTCACTGGGCTGAGTAAAGAGAAAGTCAGTCAGTTGCTTATCAGGGGCCGGGATCAGCCACATTACACATGCTTTCAGGTCACTGGACCATAAGTACCAGAAAGACTCTAAGTCCATGGGTGCAAATGACCTGAAAAGTATCTGTCTAGACTATATGAAAAAACACCGTGGAGCTCTCGTAATGTGTGTCCCAGGCTGGTATGAGCTTAGCACTGAGCAGCATTTTACCTTCTCCAGTGATGATGCCACAATATGAACAGAAGGTGACTGGGTTTAATAATTGGCTTAGTCATTCTAAGGAGGGGCAATATTTGTCAGCATGAAAGGAGATGGTCAACAGACCAGACCTACTTTGCCAAGGATGGTCTGCTCCTCTCACCTTTAGGCTTCAGAATATTAGCTAAAACACTGTCCTCCCCCATACAGCCTTTTTCCGGCAATGCCAAACTGAAAGTACTTCTGACACAGGAAATCAAAACTAAGAAAATCTAAAGGTTTTACTGCTCAGTGCTAGGAGTCTAAACAAGTAACTTCACTCCCTACAAGCTCTCCTCATTCTAGAGAATGCTGACATCTGTGCAGTCACTGAGACATGGTTTAAAGGCATGGAGAGCACACTGACAGTACACAGCTATAATGCCTTCAACACATTTAGATAAGCTACTACACAGACATGGACTACAGGTGGAGATGTCTCAATTTACATAAAAAATGAATACACCTCAAGGCTGGTCAAACAGCATGCTGCACATGAGCTTCTCCAAATTCAAAACACCATAGGCAAAATCCCATACAAGTTCCTTGTAAGCTATATGTCCCTCTCTTTGACCCAGGAAAGTCATAACATGCATTTAAGCAAACAATTTGTGCAAAGCTCATTTTTAATGGAGTCACCTACACTGAACCAGAAGATATAGCAAACCTACAGACAGACAAATAAAACTCTAACTTTAACCCTCTCTTCCACTCAACCTCCCCTCAGGAAATATCATCAAATTTCATTCTCTCGTTTATCACTTGGGAACATGTCCTCAGTGCTCTCTCTAATGCCAAGAACACTGCATTGATGGGCCTAGACAATACCCCAGGATGCCTTCTAAAAAGTAGGAAACATGACCTATCAGGCCCTCTGGAATTGCTATTTAACAGCAGCATCCAGACTTCATGCCTAATGAATGGAGAACAACAACAATGGTCATCCTTCTGCACAAAGGTGGGCCATCTACAAAGCCTGGAAATTACAGACCCATTAAGTCTCACTAGTCTCATACACAAAGCCATGGAAAGAGTTATCATGGAAATGATCAATAACGACATAGGAAACCTCCAAACACTGGACTCAACCCAATTTGGTTTCTTCAAGGGCAGGTCATGCCTACTCATCCTGGTAGACTTCTTTGGGAAAGTCACAAAAGCAATGGATGAGGACAGAACAGTTCACACTGCCTACCTTGACCTGGCCAAGACATTTGACACACATCAGGAATCGATGACAAAGTCAACAAGTTAGGTATAGACTCATATCACCCAGTGCAGAGCCAGCTGCTCATAGACTGGACCCAGGAAGTTAGAAATGGGGCAGCCACCTCTACAAAGAGGCCAGTCACAAGTGGAGTCCCTCAGGGATCAGTCCTGGGACTGCTCCTTTTTGCATTTACTTCAACGAAGTTAAGGCCAATGTTAAGGACTTCTTGCTGAACAAATTTGCAGGCAACTGCAAATTAGGAGCAATCACAGAATCCCCCACCAACACTAATGTTCTCCAGAAAGGGTTGACACTGACAAATAACTTGTGTTAGAGCCATGGACTAAAACTAAATGTCAAGATATGCATATTAGTATCCTTTAAGAAGTCATCCAACCCTGGTAACTATCATACTGACAACACACCACTAAGAGCTGAAGTAGTCAGTGACTTGGGGACACAAATGTACAGCAATCTAGCCTTTAACCATCACGTGTCTACAGTAATGAGGAAATCATTTGATGCAATGCAATTTATAACCAAAGGTATGGCATCTATGTCCAAAGAGGTCACTGTTGCACTGTATTCAGCATTCATCTGATCATTGAGTGCAATGCCCCCCCTTTAGTATGCACCTAACCACGCACACCTAACAATGAGAATATCCTCAGAGGTTCCTCACTAAAAGAATACAGGATACAAATATGTCCTGTGCAGACCACCTCAAAGCCCTATCCCTGTTTTCTGTCTCCTACAGTCTGTTGAGGGGAGATCTACACCTGACATACAAGGCATGGTCAGACCTCACCCTGATGGATGTCTTGCATATCCACAAAATAAACAGCATCAAAATTACCCATTCTAAAGACTTGAACCTTGCCTGTGATATAAATAGGACTTACTGGAAAGACAGGTATGTATCCCAGAGATTGCCTCTACTCCAGAACCGGCTCCACTTCCATGTGAAGCAGAGTTCCTCCATTAATCCAATTCAACCTCTACTCTGGAACAGGCTCCCCATCCATGTGAAGCAGAGTTGATCCCTAACCCAATTTAAGTGCAACTTGGACAATTGGATGGGGAACAGCAAATGCATCCATGGTTTGGCACCTATGTCTCTAATGTACACATGCAGCCTAACCATCCAACGGTATGAACCTTGGCTCTAGATGACTGTCACTTGAAGTGACACCCTGACTCCATGTGCAAAAATGGGAAAAGGGGTTGTGGGTGGATGGATGGGTTTGTGGTAGTAAGGGGCTACTGACAAGGGATGAGAAATAACCTGGCATGTATTTATACCTAAAACTGCTATTATGGAGCTTAAAAACATTTTGAGAGAAATAATCAGCTTTCAGTAGGGAATACTACTTACAGGTGAGACTGAAATTTGATTTGCAACAATGACAATGTATCTGGGAAGCCTAAAAAGAAAAATATAACAAAACAAGGTAGACAGCTGAAGAAATTTATGAAAATATTTGGTATGAAAGACATGAATTCAATAGTGGGAACTCAGAGTGAATGTTTACAAATTATTCTCCAAAGCACAATAACTGGGCTAGACTAGACAAAAAATTTACTTCACAGGAACGTGCTCATTTAATTTAGAACTTTGACACACATCCAATAAAAATGCAGGGTAATGAAGAAAAGATGAGGCGCTGGCACTTTCCTACCTACCTGTTAAAAACGAGGAATTAAAAGAGTAGGTAGTGAAATTATTCTGGAGTCATTAAGAAAGACAGAAAGTACTCCAGAAGTTATAGCTAGTAATTGGGATAAAATGAAAGTGGAGTTTAAAAATAGGGTAGAAATAAAAGAAAAAGATATGATTAAGAATTAACCAGAATTATTTAGAGAGGCTAACAAAGGTTAAAGTATTACAGAATAAGGGGAATCTCACAAAACAGGAAGAGGTGCAATTGCAGAGTATTAAAGAGAAAATAAGGGAGTAATAATGATAATATGCACGAGTTTAGAAAGATTGCTCTTAAGCAACTGCTTTTTGATAACTACAGAGCATAAAAACTTCTGGCACAACAACTTACACAACAGAAAGTAGAAAGGGTTGTTGACAAACTTAAGGTGCTAATAACAAGAAAAATAACCAGAGATCCTGGAGAGGTATTACATACATTTTGGAAATTTTATAAAAATCTGTGTAAAGCAGAAAAGTGGGGACATCAAGAAAAAGCACAAATGGAAATATTTTTGGAAGACGTAAATAAGCTGAGGTTAGAGGTACATGAGACTCAACGATTAACATTTAAGACAGGAGACAATGAGATAAAAATAGTGATGTTAAACCAATCTGCAAGAAAATCTCCAGGAATAGATGGTTTTCCGGTGGATGTTTGGAAGCTAGGAGGGGAAAAAGTGATAAAGGCCGGGAAGCTTTTGTTTAACAGCATTTTAAAGGAGAGGAAGCACCAACATCCTGTAAAAAAGCAGTGATAGCTGTAATACCCGATAACAATAAAGGCACATTGGATCCAGCTTAATATAGGCCCATTTCAATTTTAAGCCATGATTATAAAGTGTTTAGGTTTACAATTGCTAAAAACAGAACAATGATGATCCAGAGGGAAGCAGAATGTAAGAAAATACTGCTGTTGTTAGTGGGTCTTGATGCAGATTAAGCTGGGAGTTATGATTAGGAAAATGAAAACATTTGCATTCCCTGATACAAAAATAAGTTTAATTAGGAAGATATACGAGGGTTCGGAGGCAAAAATCAAAGTGGGAGGGTACCTCTCTGATAAGTTGTGGCTGTACCAAGGAACCAGGCAGGGGTGTCTTCTTTCCCTTTGTTATTTGTGTTATGTTTACAATCACTGGCAAAGAAAATAAGGGACTCAGAAATCCAAGGATATAACTGGTATGGTATTCAAAAAAAAGTTGGCTTTATTTGTGGATGATATTACTTTGTGCCTGATAAAACAAGAAAAGGACATCTTAGTATTGTAGAACATTCTGAAATAGTTCTGTGTTTTTTGGGATATAAAATGAATGAAGATAAAACAAAGGCTATAGCTGTAAACTATGTACTCCCACACAAACTGCTTTAGTAATGCCCATATTTATGGGGATATGATAAAAGTGAAGTACTTAGGAGTATGAGTTAAAAAGGACGCTGTTATGGTAGCTAAGGATATGTGGGAAGAGAATAAAAAAAGATAATACAAAAACTGAGAAACTGGAAGCTCTTGACTATGGATATGGGCAGCTAGATGGGATATAGGATCTGAATTTCCTATCCATAGTAAAGCCTTAAGTTTAATTATGGTGACTGCCAAAAAGCAATTACCTGAAAATGGAAATCAAAGTCTAAATCAACCACACTTGAAGTACTGAAACAGATAAAATAACAGAACATGGTAACTTTAGAAAAGTGAAGGAGTATATTACATAGGAAAAAATAGAAATTGTGGGAACAATATATGCAGAAAAATATTTTTGAGGAGGAATGAGGTTTAACAGAAGGCAGGAATTGAACAATTTGTGTAATACTGGTTTGATTATATTGTATAGAACAATATATGGGATGCATAATGTTTGTACATGTGAACTCGTTAATATGATGTGATTTCTTTTATATAAATGTAAGCTTGCCTATGTCATGAGTGCTAATTCAATAAATGTGTTAAAAAAGACTGCTGTAATATCACTGTATCGTAAGCATATGTAACCTAGCATTGGGAACCATAACAGAATATAACAAAACTGGCCCTTGAAAAATTTTCTTGTAGTCAGTGAGTTCTCCTTTGAAGAATATAATAAAAATTCAGTACTAGCTGCTCCTTATTTCGGGATAAGGTTATAAAGATATATTCAATATTCAGGATTGCCTCTAAAGAAAAAGTGGACTAGAAGGGAAAGATCTGATTTTTTAAAGTATGAGGGAGTTGTCCAGAGTCTGGAAACACTGCTGCAGTTTCTTTCTAAACTACAAGGAGTAAGCTCTGAAAAGAGATGGCATGACTCATACATCTGTATGGGTACAGATAACATGACCTCCCGTAAGTATGTGGTGATCAAACATTGGCTTATGAGGAGCACCCTGGGTGCAGCAGAAAGACCAAAGAGATGAACAAGTAATCCTCCATATAAAACTGCAGAGTCTGTCTGTGAGCATAGTGAATGAACTACAGCAAAGATGTGAGAAGATGGCTATCCCAAGCATGAAACTAGCAGACTGCCTTCACTTTCCTTGTTATTTGCAAAAATTGAAAAATAAAACTCTTAAAACTTTTGAGTTATAAGTAACAGTAATACACAGTCGAAAACTTTAGATGCTAATTCCACTTTTATAAAAGTACTGAAGAAATAAACTCGTATAGACTTAGTCACCAGAATAACTTGGCCTTTACTTGTAACTGCTTTCATCCATCAAATGGACTTCATCAGAATTTTGGCATTGATGTTGCCACCCTCCATTTAACCCAAGATAACTTGTGAGGCTCCTGGTCTCCACAAAAGGTTCTTGAAACCCTTCCCTTGGGATAGGTGAGCGAGTTATTGGCCACTTCATCTTATAGTCCCCTGGCTCATCCTACCAGTGGTTCAAAGTCTGTTCCTGAACTTGGGTAGCCAGTGGTGCACCTGTATACCATGCCTCAGTGTTATCAGAACAGCTGGTTTCTACACAAACTGCTAATGCTTTCACAAGTAGTAAAACCTGTCTAAACGTTTGAACAATGTTTGTGAAGAAAAACAAAGTGTACAATCTCAAAAGAAGCAACAAAAAGAAGTCTTCTCGATCGTTTAGGTATATGAAGCCTCAGCAGTTCAACAAACTTCTCTTAGGCAATTATAGTTTTGAGTATCATAAAGTGGTCCTTCACCAATTAAGTGTCCTACTAAAAACAAAGTCTTCTGGTAGACCACCATATGATAGAAAAGAACAACTTGGGATGCAATTTAGTCTGTATCTGCCAGATATTTCACCATCCACCTCTGGACACAGCCCAGAACTTGATGAAGCTTGAAGAGCCATCTGCAGTAAAAGAAAATACTGGCCCCCTCACATCACTGATGTCTGCCCCTGTAAAGAATCCAGTGTTGTATCCATAATTTTTAATTTCTTAATTTAAGAGCAGACAACTCCTTGTGTTGCTTTTTTCACCTTAAAAAGCTCTTACTTTTAAAATAAGTGAAGTCTAGCGATTCAGTGGTGAGGAAATCCTTTTATGTAGCACAACTTATAAGAAAAGGTATGACATCCAGATCCAAGGAAATTATAGTCTTGCTGTACTCAGCCTTCATTAGACCGATAAACGTAGTACAGTGCACCACTTGGTATGTACTTGACTAGGCACTTATAGCAGCTGGAGCAACCTCAGAGGTTCCTCACAAAGAAAATACAGGATATAAGCAACATGAACTATGGAGACTGCCTAAAAGCCCTATCCCTTTACTCTGTTTCCTAACAACTCCTAAGGGATGACCTATGCTTGACCTACAAGGCACTCACAAATCCAGCCCTGATGGAGCTGCTACACATCCACAAGTCAGACAGCACAAGTGTCACCCAATCTATGGATCTAAACTTAGTCAGCGACTCAAACAAAATATGGTGGAGAGACAGATATGTGTCGCAGAGATTGCCCCATCTTTGGATCAGGCTTACGATTCACATTAACCAGAGACCTTCCCTGGCCTTCTTCAAAAGCAATTTGGATCAATGGATGGGAAGTCACAAATTCACACCTGCAGCAGTACCTATGTCCCTTATAGACAAGGGCAATGTGTAAGATATTCAATGCACAGGCACAAATACATGCCATCCTTTTGCCCCTAGGGGCCACATCTTGGGTAAAATCTAGTTATATTGGCTAGACTTGTAAGGGCCCTTATGCCATTAGCCTTTTAATCTCCTATGAAACTTAGAACCTACTGCTGCAGTAAAATGTAGGAATTGGAACAGGAATCCAAGCAGCAGATGTGGGAACACAACCCACAGTCATTTGGTCTTCCATTATAAAAGGTAAGTGTGCTACTTGTTAAGCCACTTACTCTGGCACTGGTTCTGATTAAAATGACCACTAAATGTGCATCTGAACTACAACATTCCTCCTTAACATTTCTTAATATTTAAATTACAATCCTGTATAGAATATAACAATACAGTAAGCAAGGACAGAAACTTTATTCCTTATTTCTAATGATCTCTGTCAGACATATGTAAACTATTTTCTGTAAGTCTTCAATCTTTCTATCTGTTGAAGAAACACTGCACACAGCAACTATTACATTTTTAATATTACTATATTTTTACATATCTAATTACCATATCTCTTATGTATTTTTCCCTCCCTGGAGCCAACCAACAAGTAACATCAGCTTCTCGCCTCATTCACAAAGTCTACCAGACTCTTCTTAGCCACCCCCGAGCTCAACACACCCCATGTCTGGGGCCATGCAATGTACTCTAACCCCTGCTACCCTGTGACAGTCTTGTGAACTCTGCAACTGCTGCCTTTGGGAGGTACATGAGCACTTCCACATATCAGCAACCTGTTGAATAATGAGTATACCCAACATCTAGCATGGAGCTCACCAGGCTATTAACATTGCTACTACAGCAAACCTCCCCCCCCACCCAAGGATAAGCGAGCCAGGGTTAGCCACTGGCTCACTCGTATCCTTCCCGGTGCAGCCCCTATAGCACCTATGCCACTAATCCCCCCTGTACTGCTTTACTAATATGTTCTAACCTTAACCCTGCCTACTTGCCACTAAACCCTGCCCAACACATTACCTTACCAAAAACTCTTTGCTTAACAATATATGTACACACACACAATATACGTACACACATATATATATATATATATATGTGTATATATATATATATATATATATATATATATATATATATGTATGTATGTGTATATATATATATATATATATATATATATATATATATATATATATATATATATATATATATATATATATATATATCTATATATATATATATATGGTTGTGCAATTGTGTATACTATCTTGCAGTATGTAGTACACATTGGAGACATTACTTCAGGTTTAGTGGACTTAATTTACAGTAAGAACACAGCCTTACAGTACTCTTGCTTCTCTTACTCAGTTTGAATCAGGCTTGCATCTTCTCTGAACACATTATGAATGGTATATACATAGCACCATTAATCTCATACTTCATACTGCATACTAGTCCAAATAGCACATTGAACATTATTAAAGTATACTAAAAGGGCTTTTTATAGCAAAAACAGCTCTTAAATAGCCTTTTATGCATATACCTGTGTGTGCGTGTGTGCGTGTGTGTGTGTGTGTGTGTGTGTGTGTGTGTGTGTGTGTGAGAGAGAATTACAAAACAGACATTGCCCATACACTATACCTCTCAACCTGGAAACATTAAAAATCTGGACAAAGGCCCATGAAAAGAAGGTACTACTGGCCAAAAATCTGGACGGTGATTAACATAAAATTTGCATACATAATTATTTAACCTGCCAACTCTGATGGAATTTCAGCTGTGAGCAGCATTTCTGCAGTTTGTTTCCCACCCTCTCTCCCTGTTGGTATAGTGTTTTTATAGTTGGTGGCTTTGCAGTTGCCCGCCCCTAGTGTAAATTTGATCTGGGATCCTCCTCCCAGTCTAGTGTCACTACCTCATTCTACCCAGTACAGGGAGAACATTTGAGAAGGCCAATCAGCTTAGTTTCTGCTACTCCTTT
Source organism: Protopterus annectens (assembly GCF_019279795.1). NCBI lineage: Eukaryota > Metazoa > Chordata > Ceratodontiformes > Protopteridae > Protopterus > Protopterus annectens. The sequence continues at coordinate 276,029,883 of NC_056735.1, read as the reverse complement.
CACTCTTTCCACTAAAAAAAAAAAAAAAAAAAAAAAAAAAAACCTTTTCTAAGTTTGTTTCCTGCCTTTCCTGCGGGTAGTCTAGCCTGGATATAGATTTGCTGTGCCCAGGACTATTTGTAGGCTTCTAGGCCCCCAAGTCTTTCTGTGTTGGACGGAAGCCTTCTAGCTTAATTTTGTCTCTTAGAACTAGCCAGTTTTTTGTTTCAGCACTTGTTCAGAACTTATTGTAAGCACTAAATAAGCTACAAATTACTACAGCACTCAACTTTCCTCACTGTCTAGAGGAAAACAGTTTCTAGTACTTAACAAATAAGCACCTATCCAGGCATGTCTAAGGGTCAGCCCCCGGTGTTTTCTCCTGTCTACCTGATGAATCTGGGCATCTTGGGGTAATGCAGTAATTGCCTCATGTACAAAGAGAACCCTCTCCTCCTACCACCCAACACTACAACCTGTGAGAGATGCACTTATATAGCCAAACTGGAAGCAAAGCTCTCTTCACCCAAGACTGGACTAGACAGTCAAGAGGAGAAGGTAAACACTTGCACCACACCACACTCAGCACGTAGTCCCTCAAAACCTACACCACTAAAACACACACATAGAAACACAAAACACACACCCACATTCGCGGAGGCTCTCAGTAAAAACCTGCCCAAGCAAGAGGGACCTCCAAAGCAGAAACAAGCAACCTCCACCCCCCCCCCCCAACACAACCCAAATGACACAGAGCCCACAAACTCAGTGTGCCACTCAACCACAGCCCATAAGGCATAACAATGTACCCAACACTCTAGTCATAGGTGACTCTATAGTCAGGCACACTGATGTTCCACTCACCAGGCTAAACAAGGAGAAAGTTACTGTCAGCTGCCTGTCGGGTGCCAGGATCCGCCACATAATGCATGCACTCAGGTCACTCCACAACAAGTACAAATATGACTCTGTCATTGCCCATGTTGGTGTGAATGACCTGAGATGTACCTCCTTGGACTACATGAAAAGGGACATGGAGGAGCTGTCCGATCTTGTAACCCAGGCAGGTATGACCCTAGCCCTGAGTAGCATCCTGCCATCACCCAGAATGATACCACAGTACAAGGACAAAATGATTGACTTCAACAATTGGCTAAGCTTCTGGTGTCATTCTAAGGGGATCCAGTATCTGTCTGCCTGGGATGACATGATCGACAAGGCACGATGCTTTGCCAGAGATGGCCTGCATCTGTTGCCCCTGGGATTCCGGATACTGGCTAAGGCTCTAGCCACCCCTATAGTGCCTTTTTAGGCAAGGTTCAAATGACAAAAATTTACCACCCTAACAGGTACAGGCAAGAAGAATCTGAGAGTATTGCTACTCAATGCTAGAAGTCTAAACCTCAAAATGCACTCTCTCGAGGCACTCCTTAAAATGGAGAACATCCACATCTGTGCCGTGACAGAGACCTGGTTCAAGGCTCCAGAGAGTACCCCTGCATTACCAGGCTATAATTCATACCACACCTTTCGGCCACCTAACCTGGACCAAAACACTAAAGGCGGAGGTGTGTCCATATTCAATAAGGATATCCACACCTCCAGGCTAGTTGCTCAGCATAATGCATCCGAGATTATCAAAGTGCAACTAACTCTGGGCAAGACCGCAATCCAAATTGTAGCTTGCTACAGATCCCCCACCATGTCCCAGGATTCCCACTCCTCATTTCTTAATACACTGGAAAATATTAGGGTACAACCTAACACCCTAATAATGGGCGATTTCAACTACCCTACCATTAACTGGGAAAACTACTCATGTACCACCTCTTGTGCTCAACGTTTTCTGGAATTCATAAATTCCAATGCCATGGATCAAATTATCCACACCCCCACCAGGGGCAGCAATATCCTAGACCTGGTTATTACCAACATGGGCAACCGGTGCTCCACACCAGAGGTCAATTCCTCGATGGTCAGATCCGACCATAAGCTAATCACCCTAGACATCCACATCCCTCCCCCACCCCCCCATTAGGGAAACCACAGCAAAGAAATTCTCCAAAACCAACTTCACGCTTCTTAAGACAGAAGTGGCAAACTTCACGACACCCATGCTGATGGACAATAGAGGTATGACTGCTGAATCCTACACAAATGCACTTTATAAGCATTTACATGAGTACATGGATCGTGCAATCCCTAACAGAACCAAGATGCTATCCAAAAAAAAAAGGAAGCCAATCTGGTGGTCCCCTGCCATAAACAAACTCTACAACAGAAGAAAGAAACTGTTGCAAAAAAGAGTAAAATCCCATGATTGGAGAAACTCCCTGGTCAGCTTCAGTAAGAAGCTGAGATCCCTCATAAAATCCTCCAAAGCTAGTTATGAAAACAAAATCGCCACTGACTCTAAAGACGACCACAAAGCATTCTATAGCTATGTCAAGAATCTCAATGGCAACACTCAGATCTGCTCTGAGTTACAGCACAATGGCACTAAATATACAGAACCAATGAATATTGCCAACATCCTGGCAGATAGGTTCAGTGCTAACTTTACCCCTCTGTCATCCCCTAAAGGGCCCATCTCTATACCAGAAGAATGCAAAGTTCCTGTAATCATGGCTGCACAGGTAAAAAACACACTATCCAAAGCCAAGAACACAGCATCCATGTGACCTGACGACATCTCAGGCTGTGTTCTACATGAACTACAGAACGAACTGGCACCCCACCTAAGTACCATGTTCAATCATAGCCTCACCTCAGGCTATGTGCCCACTGAATGGCGCACAGCGACAGTTATCCCACTCCACAAAGGAGGAGCCACCACAGACCCCGGAAACTACCACCCATTAGCCTAACGAGCCTGGCCTGCAAAAACTTATAAACAATGACACTGGTAATCTCCAAACTCAGGACCCCACCCAGTTCGGGTTTGTAAAAGGCAGATCATGTCTCCTAAACCTGCCAGACTTCTTTGAAGCAGTCACCAAAGACGTAGAGATCTCACCAAGGCTTTTGAAACCATCCCCCACTCTGGAATTATAGATAAACTCACTAAACTAGGTATAAATCCCTATGTCACAAGATGGGTTGCCAACTGGCTCACTGACAGAACCCACACTGTTAAAGTAGCAGACTCTAAATCCAGCTTCAGACCAGTGACAAGGGTTCAGCCTATCTAGATCTCACCAAGGCTTTTGACACCATCCCCCACTCTGGAATTATAGATAAACTCACTAAACTAGGTATAAATCCCTATGTCACAAGATGGGTTGCCAACTGGCTCACTGACAGAACCTACACTGTGAAAGTAGCAGACTCCAAATCCAGCTTCAGACCAGTGACAAGTGGAGTACCACAGGGTTCAGTCCTGGGTCCTCTCCTGTTTGATATCTACTTCTCTGAAGCACAGGCCAACACAGAAGGTCTTTGGCTAATGAAGTTCGCAGATCACTGCAAACTAAGAGCCATAATCAAAACTCCAAAAGATCTGGACATCCGACAAAAGGGCCTTGCTGAGACAGATGCCTGGTGTCAAAGCCATGTCCTCAAGCTCAATGCCAAAAAGTGCATTGTCATTCCTTTTTGTAAAAACTTAGTACCCATGAGCTACCACATAGGTGGTAGTCTACTTAACACCGAAAGTGTGATAAGAGACCTTGGGACACAGGTGGACAGTAGTCCCTCCTTTGATAATCACATCGCCACAGTAGTCAGGAAATCCTTCTATGTGGCACACCTCATCACAAAAGGTTTCTCATCCAGGAAAAAAGAGGTCACTGTTCCCCTCTACTTGTCACTCATTAGACCCATTATAGAGTACAATGCCCCTTTTGGTATGTACCTCACAAGACATCTACAACAACTGGAAAGGCCACAGAAATACCTCACAAAGAGGATTACCGGCCTCAAAGAGATGCCCTATGCAGACCATCTCAAAAATCTGCAGCTTTACTCTGTTGCATATCGCCTACTCAGAGGCGATCTCTGCCTAACACACAAAGCTATGTCAAACCCAGAGCTTTTAGACATGCTCCACTTAAAGAAATCCCAATCCCTACGAGCAACATGCTCTAGGGACCTAAACCTCGTCACCACAACAAACAGAACATGCTGGAGGGATAGATTCCTGTCCCAGAGACTTCCCGCACTCTGGAACAAACTACCTATCTATATCAAACAAAGCTCCTCATTAGCACTCTTCAAGAAAAATCTTGATGATTGGATGGGAGATAGGAAATTTACCCCGGGGATCACTTCTGTGGCTCTGCTCGACAGTGGCACAGGAAAATAATTTTCTTGGGTGGCGAAAGCCAGGGTACTTTTGGCTAAGCTTATATAGGCCCTAGGGCCAATAGCCTAGTACCTACCTATGAACCTATGATACCAACATTCAAACACAATTTGAAGAACAGACAAAATATTAAACACAAAATATAACCAGAAGTTTCTTTTTGCTATCTAGCAATTTATAAAAAAAAAGTAGTTCTGGTACCAGGTATAAACTGTAGAGAAAACCATCAGACATTAATGCTTTACTACATTTTCCAGCTGCTATCCTAGATGCTCTCTCATAAAGTAAAATTGTAAGAACACAACTACAGCAGATGAAAGGGTTTATCAAACAGAATGTGCTACACTAACAGAGATGTTTATGAAGAACTACAAAGTAAATGACTTACTGGTTCTTAAACAAAAAAAACTGGGAAGAGAAATATAAAAAGACTACAGTCTCAACTCAACTCAAGCTGATCAACATAAAACAGTCTGCAGGACACACACACACACATATATATATCACTACAACTTACCATATCAGATTACTTTTAACAGGGCCTTCTGCAGCTCATGACTTATGTTACCAACTATGCCATTATTACAGATGCATACTGTTGCTTCAGACCAAGCCAAGAATGACACTGATACAACTCTGCTAAGTCTCACAGATGACACTAAAAACACTGCATATTTACAACTCCACATTGCAATACCAAAAGCAGTGCTATACGATGGTTAAGAGATTAGTGGCATAAACTATAGTAAGTGGAGATGTACTAAAGAATAATTTAGTACAGCAATTATAAACACTATAGAAAGTGATTTATTTTAGTAAAGTAGCTTCACAGAGAAAACTGTTTATAAGATATAAACTACAACTGAGGTCCATTTACAGTGCTAAAAAAAAGCCCTACAACCACAGTCTAAAATTTCAAAAAACCTTCAAAAAGAATTTAACTTGGCAAAACCAAAAACAATGAAGAATTAAGGCTCAGAACTGAAATTATAAGCATCCATTTTACAATCAGCTTCTGCTTTATAGCTAAGTGCGCTACTATTACAGCAGCACAGGAGGCTTTACTGCCAACTTACATCTGCATCACACTGAAACATGCTGACAAACAAGCCCTGACTGAGAAATAACACAAGCCTTGGGACAGTATCACACACAAATAAAGCAGAACCACAGAAACACTAATCCTGAATGGGTGCTGGATCTTTTATTAGCACCAACGAGAAAATATTTTCCAGTTACTAATAAATGATTTTCTAGAAGCAGGATTTCTTGCCTCCTCTAATATTTGCTGCACATCCTCATAAAAATGTGCCTATAAATATTAGATTCTTTCATCCAGGTAGTCAGTAATATATGTGGGTGAGGTGTATCAATCACCCCTGTTCTTGTGTGAGTATATCCAGTTGGTAAAAAGCTTGTGGTAATTGCCCTGGCCATACTAAAAGGAGGGAGAACCACTGTTGGCTGGGCCAGCAGGGGGTCAACCACAAAGACCTCTCTCAAGAGAGTACCTCTGAATCTTCAGAATGACCCAGGATAATACTGGAAAGGGTGGGAAAGCACACAGGAACATTTCTGTTCAAGGAAAAGAAAAGTCATCTGCCTTCCAGGCCTTCAAGGGAACAGACCTGGAGCAGCATTTCACCAACTGTTAGTTTACACTGGAGGCAAACAGATATATTTGATGTGCTCCCCACCAAAGGATCAAGAACTGTAAGACCCCTTAAACCTAAATGCATTAGTGAGAGTCTGCCCTGGTCCTGCTCAGCTTGTCCACCACACAGTTTTGCTCTGATCTTATGCAAGATGCCAGTAGAGTCAGACTGCGCTGAAAAACTACATCCCAGGCTACCATGGCTGGTCTGTTTATGTACCACATCACTGTGGTGCAGTATGTAAATACTTGTAAAGGTCATATGTATCAAAAAGGAATGAGAGAGTTGAGAATATTTATAAGTGACAATAGTTCTTTTAATGTCTCTTTTATTATTATTTTTATATAATGTGATCTGGTCTATTACAAAGACCTTGCACGTTTATTCCTATATGCACTGTTTTCCAAGCAAAGTCTGAGATGTCCATAGTAACCAACTGTGCTGGAGCTGGAGGGGGATGGGAGACTTTGATTCTTGAGTCTCCATGAAAAAAAAAACTCCCTATTCACATACCCCAAATACTGGAAAGTGAAAAAGCAGGGAATGAAAATGTTGGGAAGATGGAGATTATAGGTACCACTGAATTTTTATCATGTGGAGTGTGGCAAAAGATATTATGAAAATGAAGATGCCATGAGGCCCAAAATCCTGATGACTTCTCTAACCAACACAGTAGTCTAAGTGGAAAAACTCAGGAATAGATCAAAATACAGATCTCCTTTTTTTTGTGTGAAAGAAAAGTTCTTTGAACTGATGTGTCCCAGAGGCAATGCAGAAAAAAGCCCTGTGACAATTAGACAAGACATAGGATATTGCCAATATCCTGGCAGATCGATTTAGTGCCAACCTCACCCCCCCCTCACCCCCTAAAGGGCCCATCTCAATACCAAAAGATTGCCAAATTCCAGTAATCATGGCCACACAGGTAGATACTGCACTCTCCAAAGCTAAGTATACAGCATTCATGGGACCAGATGACATCCCGGGCTGTGTACTACATGAACTACAAAATGAACTTGAAAGTGTCATGTTTAATCATAGCCTCACCTCAGGCTTCGTGCCCACTGAGTGGCGCACAGCTTCAGTTATCACACTCCACAAGGGGGGATCCACCTTGAATCCCGGAAACTACCGTCCCATCAGTCTGACGAGCCTGATCTGCAAGGGCATGGAACGCATTATCATGGAACTTATAAACAAAGACATTGGCAACCTTCAAACAATGGACCCCACCCAGTTTGGGTTCGTGAAAGGCTGATTTTGCCTCCTGAACCTGATTGACTTCTTCGAATCAGTCTCCAGAGCTGTGGGCGAGGGTAAGGCGGTCCACACAGCCTATCTGGACCTCGCCAAGGCCTACGACACCATCCCCCACTCTGGAATTATAGATAAACTTACTAAGCTGGGCAAAATAAATCCCTATGTCACTCGATGGGTTGCCAGCTGGCTTACTGACAGAATGCAGACTGTAAAAGTAGCCGACTCCAAATCCAGCTCCAGACAAGTGGAGTACCTCTGGGTTCAGTCCTGGGACCACTCTTGTTTTGCATCTACTTCTCTGAAGTACAGGCCAACACTAAGGAACTCTGGCTAACAAAGTTCGCAGATGACTGCAAACTGGGAGCCATTATTGAATCCCCAAATGATGTGGACATTTTACAAAAGGGCCTTACAGAAACAGATGCCTGGTGTCAGAGCCATGGGCTCAAGCTTAATGCCAAGAAATGTATAGTTATCCCCTTTGGAAAAAACATGTACTCATGAATTACCACATAGGTGGCAGTACACTAAACATCAAAAGTGTGATGAGAGACTTAGGGACACAGGTGGACAATGGTCTCACCTTCAATAACCACATCGCCACAACAGTCAGGAAATCCTTCTATGTGGCACACCTCATCACTAAGGGCTTTTCATCCAGGAAAAAGGAAGTTACTGTCCCACAGTACTCATCCCTCATTAGACCCATTATAGAGCATAACACCCCATTTGGTATGTACCTCACAAGATATCTGCAACAGCTGGAAAGGCTGCAGAAATACCTCACTAAAAGAATCACAGGCCTAAAGCAGATGCCATATGCTGACCGTCTAAAAAAAACCTCCAGCTATACTCTGTGACATATCGTCTACTCAGAGGCGATCTCTGCTAAACATACAAGGCCTTGTCAAACCCTGAGGTGTTGGACATGCTCCACTTACAGAAATCCCAATCCCTCAGAGCCACATGCTCCAGGGATCTAAACCTTGTCATCACAATGAACTAAACATGCTGGAGGGATAGGATCCTGACCCAGAGACTCCCCATACTCTGAAACAGACTGCCCATACATGTCAAGCAAAGTGTCTCCTTGTCCCTCTTCAAAAAGAACCTTGATGATTGAATGGGAGATAGGAAATTCACCCCGGGGATCATGTCAGTCACCCTGCTTCACATGGGTCCTGGGAAGTAAATACTGTGGGAAGAAATATCCAGGGAATTGTTATGGCTAGGCTTGTATAGGCCCTAGGTCCGATAGCCTAGTACCAACCTATGATATATATTCTCCTTAAATCCTAGTCTGTGTAGGAGACCCATGTGAACAGTTTGCAGTAGGCTATCATACCAGCTATATACTTTATACCCTTATAACAGTGGATAAACCAAAGTGTAATGCAGAGAAACTGATAATGTGATCCAGACAGAGAAAACATCTGGAAACTACAGAAAAAGGGGATCTAGGAATATGACGATATGCCTCTTTAAAATTTAAGGTTACAAAAATTCAAATGGAAAATAAGGGATAACAAAATGAGAAGGGATAATGCTTAGAACTTGGAATCGGGGGCAATGTTAAATACAACCCTTTTCCTAAAAGAGGAGCAGGGAGAGTTTTGAACACCCCAAAAGAGCCAATGCTCCATGACAGGAAGGAAAATAAGAGTTAAGTATGGCAAGTAAGGGGGAATCCCTGGGGAAAAAGTGGGGGGAATACTCCCATTGCCAAAGGTAACCATGAATTTAGGGTTTACTGGGTTTGAGGAAGGGAAGTCTTGTAAATAGTCATACCGACTTATTAGACTGCCCTAATTCTGGGGGATTCCTATAGTTTTTAGACACTTCCTGCCACAGCTTTTTAAATGGTTGCTTACCAGCAGCTTGAAGGGTTAGTGCAATCTGCCTTTCAAAGAATGTAGTAAAGGAAGCATTACGCCCCTTGGCCAATTAAGAGAAGGAAGAACGAATAACTTGAGAGATCCCATGAATCAGCATACATCTCTCATCACACTTAAAGACATGTAGCAAATGGCCCAAAACTAACTTTCTACACAAGGGAGAATTCAAAAATGTAATTTTTGGCATCATGTGGAAGGGTTTGAGAATGTCACCAGGCAAACCTCCACATAACAGTTCCAGTGGCAGCAGTCCTGGAAGTGGCATCAGCAGAATCTTAAGAAGCAACCACGTTAGACAAAATTGATTTCTCCATAGAAGATGGAACAGATACAAAAGCATTTCTCGTATTCTCAAAAGAGGACAGTATAAACTATGAGCTTGACAGCTGAGAATACTAAAAACAAGCATTTCAGAAGAATATACTTTTTTCTCAGCTCTATCAGAAGCCTTCCTACCCTTGTCAGAAGGAAAGGGATTAGTATTAACCAAATATTAAAAAGCAGATGGGATCAGTAAAGCAAAAGCTGTTGAGTCTGATGTGGGATGTATATATAAAAACTCAAAAGCTTGGGGAACGTTTTAGTCTGTCTGCTTTCTTGGGGGTCGCAGGCTGGTTGTCAGGAAAGTCACAGGCTGTGACAAAAACATCTTCCAAAGCAGAAAGAACTGGAGGAATGAGTGTGGAAATTCCAGTTGTAACCAAACATAACACTTCCTGTGGGACTAAGAAACATTTCTGTCCCAAAGAAATGACTGATTCAGTCTGGAAATAGTTTCAGAGAAATAGAATCCTTCAAAGGCACTGGCCAAAGCCACACTCCCCAGAATCTGAATAAAAAATCTGTGGAGACATAAAATCTGTCCCTTCACACTCATTTTGAGGTTCAATCTCTTCACTATCTTCTCTTCAGAAAATGAAGAATCCCTTTATCTTTTACAGAAATTGCCACCCAAGAAGGGTCAAGAGCCTGCAGTCATGCCAATACCTTAACAATTCTGCCAAAAGCAAAGAAATCAAAAATGTTTTGCCAAAATCACTTTTAGCAAATACTAAAAAAATCACTTTTTGCAGGGGGCTCACCCTCAAATGTTGACATCTGTCCAATTACTGAAATGTGGTTAAACATCCAAAATGCATATAACAAATGACAGGATACAAGTCCTTTCAGTGACATAATAGATGACAGTATCTCAATCATTATAAAAATAATACTGTTCACACAATATTTAATAGCAGTGAAACTGAATGTAAGACTGCACCCAGCACCATCTATGTCCTCTACTGAGTGTGAGAATTTTCGTACTACATTTCAAGATGTAAAAAAAAAAAAAAAAAATCAGTGAAATACAATCCTTATTTGAAGTACTAACTACACAAAAGCTTACTTGGTAAGCTACTCATTGTCAAATAAATTGATCCAAATACTAAGTGATTATGTTATTTGAAAATTTAGATCAAAGTACAAAATCCAAGGGCAAATTACAATATCTTAAATACACAGACATCTCTAAGATCTTTTTACTCCCCAGCAATGGCCATATACTCTGTAATTAACACAGATCACAAAAAAACATCCTTTTTAATTCAAGAGTAAAATTTAACTCACTCATATAAAAATCATACTTCCACAGATTTAACAATGGAAAGTATGATGCAATAAATTACAGTTATGAAAACAAATGAGTATACTATTCTCAAAAACCCAGATAAGTCTGCTCAAGATATTAGCGAGTTATATAACACTAAATGTCTGCACTTGAACATACACCAATAAATCAGACAGGTAAAAAAATGATGTACTGTTTAGCTTTCAAAATTACCCTAGTCACAAAAGCAAGTATAACTTAAATAAGACAAAAAAAATACTTTTATGCAATCTTCCATATCTATTAACTCAACCTGGTCTCACAGGTTAACAGCAATAACGTGTTCTTTAATTACAACAGAAAACCAAAAGCGAAACTGTAACAAACATACTACCAGTAAACGATCACCGAACCAAAAAATGTAATAAATGTTCTTGCAGAAAAAGTTTGTGCAAACTTCACAACAAGCAAAGAAATGTCAGAGTGTTACAAAGACAAGAGAAGACATTCCCTCTGCTACTATAAACATAAGTGTTGCCAAAGTATTATTAAAAGCTCACATTCCATGGAACCAGGACCACACAACATACCTTACAGTTTCATAGACAGAATGATGAGGACCAGATAAAGCCTGAGCATCTTAAAAAGTGTTAGTATGTCAGCATGTTTCTGATCTATGGAGATAGATTGGCTGTAGAGGTTATCAATTCACCAAAGGAGGGGGTCATAACAGACCAAAACAATTTTACATTCAACATGACCATTACTCTAGCTAAAATCATGGAGAACATCGTAACACAGTTTATCCAAACTAATGTAGGGGTCTTATTTCTGTTAGTCATAGAACAGTATGCACATGTTAAGAATACAGGCTTGCTTTTTGGACCTTTGTGACATTCTTTGAAAAAGTAACAACCACATTTGATGAAGGGCTCACAGTTCATACTGCTTATCTTGATCTTGCTAATACTTCTAATACCATTCCATATAAAATAACAAAAAAATTAAAAATATCAAATAGTAACCCACACATAATTCAATAGATAAAACACTGGTTAAGCAACAGGACACATTTCAGTGTTGGGGTACCCATTTACAGTGGATATAAAAAGTGTACACACCCCTGCTAAAATGCCAGGTTTTTGTGATATAAAAAAATGAGACCACAATAAATCATTTCAAAACTTTTCCCAGGGTTGGGAGGGTGGCCTAATGGTTAAGGTGTTTGCCTTACAAACACAAGGTGCAGGGTTCGAGTCTCACAAGGGATAATTGGCTAGGCTTAAAATGGCTCACAAGAGCAGTTAGCTTAGTACTAATCTATGAACCTATGAACCTTTAATGTGACCTATAACTTGTACAATTCAACTGAAAAACAAACAAATTTGTTAGGGCAATAAATATAAAAAATAAAAAACATACAATAAGCTGGTTGCATAAGTGTGCACACCCTTAAACTAATACTTTTCTGAAGCACCTTTTGATTTAATTACAGCATTCAGTCTTCTTGGATATACACCTGCCATCAATTAAACAGACTCTGATTAACCCCAAATAAAGTTCAGCTGTCCTAGTAGGATTTTCCTGACATTTACTCATTTGCCTGCTACAGCGAAAGCCATGGTTTGCAGAGAGCTTATAAAGCATCAAAGGGAACTCATTGTTGAAAGGTATCAGTCAGGAGAAGGGTATAACCCATTTTCTACAGCATTGGATATACCAAGGAACACAGTGAAGCCAGTCATCAAAAAGTGGAGAACATATGGGACAACAGTGATGTTGCAAAGAACTGGACGTCCCTCCAAAATTGATGAAAAGACAAGACCAAATTGAAAGCTATTCACTTTCCAGCCAAGACCGGACTAGCTGGTCAAGAGGAAGTGGTCAACACCTGCATCACACCACATAGAACACATAGCCCTCCAGAACACCCACTATCACAGCTCTCACATAAAAATACAAACCACACACCCACCTTCGTGGAGGCTCTCAACAGAAATTTACCCAAGCAGCAGAGACCTCCAAGACAGAAATACACTCGACCACCACAACACAGCTCACCTCCACAGTGTGTCCCTCAACCTAAGCCCCTAAGGCTAAACACCTTGACCCAATGAACTAATCATTGGTGACTCAATAGTGAGGCACACAGATGTCCCACTCACTAGGTTGAATAAGGAGAAGGTAACAGTCAGCTGTCTATCAGGTGCTAGAATCCAACACATAACACATGCACTCCAGTCACTCCACAACAAGTACAAGTATGACTCTGTCATTGGCCATGTGGGTGTGAATGACCTGAGAAGCACCTCCCTGGACTACATGAAAAGAGACATGCTGGAGCTCTTGGAAAATGTGGTGCAGGCAGGTATGACATTAGCCCTGAGCAGTATCTACCGTCACCCAGAATGATACTGCAGTACAAACAAAAACTGACAGACTTCAACAATTGGCTAAGTTTCTGGTGTTATTCTAAGGGGCTCCAGTATCTGTCTTCTTGGGATGACATGACTGACAGACCTCGATGCTTTGCCAGAGATGGCCTGCATCTGTCACCTGTGGGTTTCCGGGTACTAGCTAAGGCTCCTGCCACCCCTATAGTACCTTTTTTAGGTGGTGTTCCAAAGACCAAATTACCACCGTAAGAGCAATAAATAAATGCAATCTGAGGGTCATGCTGCTCAGTGCTAGAAGTCTAAATCTCAAGATGCACTCGCTCTAAGCACTCTTCAAAATGGAGAACATTGACATTTGTGCTGTAACGGAGACCTGGTTTAAAGTGGCAGAAAGCACCCCTATACACCAGGCTATAACTCACTCCACACCTTTCGGCCCCAAAACATGGTCCGAAGCTTCAAAGACGGTGGTGCCTCCATATTCATAAACACTATGCACACCTCAAGAAAAGTAGCCCAGCATAACGCATCTGAGATGCTTTAGGCACAACTAACATTAGGTAGGATGGTGATCTAGGTCATAGTCTGCTACAGGTCCCCAACCATGTCTCTAGACTCTCACTCCATGTTCCTAAGCACCCTGGAATCTATCAAGGTACAACCCAACACTCTCTTACTAGGAGATTTCAACTATCCCTCCATCAACTGGGAAAACTACTCAAGCACCAATACACTGGCCCAACACTTCCCAGAATTCATCAATTCCAATGCCTTGGACCAGCTCATTCTGACCTCCACTAGAGGAAGCAACATCCTTGACCTGGTTATTACTAACATAGGTGACCATTGCTCTACACCAGTAGTCAATCTCTCCCTGGTCAGATCCGACCATAAACTAATCACCATGGAAATCCACATTTCACCCACACACCCCGCAAAGGTAACCACCATGAAACACTTCTCAAAAGCTGACTTTGGACTCCTAAAAACAGAGGTGGCTAACTTCACGGCACCCACACCAATGGAAAATCACTGCATGACTGCCAAATCATACACCTATGCACTGTACAAACATGTACACAAATGCACGGAACTAGCGATACCCAACAGAACCAAGATACTCTCCTCCAAAAAAAGGAAGCCAATCTGGAGGTCCCCTGCCATTAATAATCTCTACAACAGAAGGAAGAAACTGTTGTAGAAAAAGATGAAGTCCCAAGACTGGAGAAACTCCCTTATTAACCTCAACAAAAAGTTGAGATCCCTCATCAAATCCTCTAAAGCCAGCAATGAAAGAATTGCAGCAGACACTAAAAACAATCACAAAGCCTTCTATAGCTATATCAAGAACCTCCACGGCAATACCCAGATTTGCTCTGAGATACTGCACAATGGTACCTCCTATACTCAGCCAACAGATATTGCCGACATACTGGCCGACAGATTAAGTGCCAACTTTACCCCCCTCCCAAAGGACCAATCACAATACCAGAAGAATGGGAGGCACCCAGCATTACTGCAACATAGGTTAAAGCTGCATTGTCCAAGGCCAAGAATACAGCTTCCATGGGACCCAATAATATCCCTAGCTGTGTTCTACATGACCTACAAAGCATACTGGCACCACATCTGTGTGCCCTGTTCAGTCACAGCCTCACCTCAGGCTTTGTCTCTACTGAATGGCACACTGCTACAGTCTTCCCTCTCCATAAAGGGGGAGCAACTACAGACCCCGGGAATTATTGCCCCATTAGCCTGATGAGTCTAATATGTAAAGCTATGGAGCGCATCATCATAGACCTGATTAACAAAGATATGGGAAATCAACCTGCTCAACCTGGTTGACTTCTTTGAGTCAGTCACCAGGGCTGTGGATGAAGGTAAGGCAGTGCATACAGCCTACCTCGATCTGGCCAAGGCCTCTGATACCATTCTTCACTCAATTATTGATAAACTCACAAAACTAAGCATCAACCCCTATATCACTAGGTGGTTGCTAATTGGCTCACAAATAGAACACACAATGTGAAAGTAGCGGACTCAAAGTCAAACTGCCGACCAGTCACGAGTGGAGTCCCACAGGGATCAGTCCTGGGTCCTCTCCTGTTCAGCATCTACTTCTCAGAAGCCCAGGCCAATACAAAGGGACTCTGGCTGACCAAGTTCACAGACAACTACAGGCTGGGAGCCATTATTAACTCCTCAAGTGATGCAGACATCCTAAAGAAAGGCCTCACTGAGGCCAATGACCGGTGTCAAAACCATGGCCTTAAGTTTAATGCCAAAAAATGCATCATAATCCCCTTTAGTAAAAACTCAGTTCCCATTAATTACCACATGGATGGGAGCCCACTGAACACTGAAGGCATTATAAGAGATCTGGGGACACAGGTTGACAGCAACCTCTCCTTTGACCACCACATTGCCACTGTGGCCAGAAAGTCCTTCTATGTGGCACATCTCATTACCAAGGGTTTTGCATCCAGGAAGAAATAGGTAGTCTCTCTCTACTCTTCCATCATTAAACCAATCATTGAATATAATGCCCAATTTGGCATGTACCTCACTAGACACCTGCAACAGCTGGAGAGGCCACAGACGTACCTCACGAAGAGGATCATAGGCATTAAACACGTCCTGCTTGGACACACTCAAAAGACTCCAGCTATTCTCTGTCTCATATCGCCTAGAGGTGATCTCTGTTAGACTTACAAAGCCAAGTCTGACCCAGCTCTGTTAGAAATACTACAGCTAAAGAAATCCCAATCCCTCCACACCACATGCTCCAGAGACCTCAACCTCATTATCACAATCAACAGAACATGCTAGAGGGACTGGTTCCTCATCCAGAGGCTGCCTATGCTCTGGAACAGACTTCCCACAAATGTCAAGCAGAGTACCTCGCTGACATTCTTCAAGACAAATCTTAATGAGTGGATGGGTAATAGAAAGTTCACTCCAGGGATCGCTCAAGTGTCTCTACTTGATAGAGGCACTGGGAACCAACACTGGGTGGCACTTCTACGGGCTAGGTTTGTAAAGGCTCCAGGGCCATTAGCCTAGTACACATCTATGAATGAAAACTGGTCGGGGAGGCTGACGAGACCTACAGCAACACTAAATGAGCTGCAGGAATTTCTGGCAATTACTGGTTGTGTACTACATGTGACAACAATCTCCCATATTCTCCATACGTCTGGGCTATGGGGTAGGGTTGCATGACGGAAGCCTTTTCTTACACAGAAAAACATCGAGGCCTGGCTAGAATTTGCAAAACAATACATCAAGTCTCCCAAAAGCATGTGGGAAAATGTGTTATGGTCTGATGAGACCAAGGTTGGACTTTTTGGCCACAATTCCAAAAGGTACGTTTGGTGTAAAAACAACACTTTGCATCACCAGAAGAACACCATCCCCACAATGAAGCATGGTGGTGGCAGTATCATGCTTTGGGGTTGCTTTTCTTCAGCTGGAACTGGGGCTTTAGTCAAGGTGGAGGGAATTCTGAACAGTTCCAAATACCAGTCACTTTTAGCCCAAAAACCTTCAGGCGTCTGCTAGAAAGCTGAAGATGAAGAGGAATTTCACCTTTCAACATGACAATGACCCCAAGCATACAACCAAATCAAAAAAAGAATGTCTTCACCAGAAGAAATTTTAAGTTTTGGAATGGCTCAGCCAGAGACCAGTTAAATCCAATAGAAAATCTGTGGGGTGACCTGAAGAGGGCTGTGCACAAGAGATGCTCTCACAATCTGACAGATTTGGAGTGCTTTTGTAAGGAAGAGTGGGCAAATACTGCCAAGTCAAGATGTGCCATGCTGATAGACTCCTACCCAAGAAGACTGAATGCTGTAATTCAATCAAAAGGTGCTTCAACAAAGTATTAGTTTAAGGGTGTGTACACTTGTGCAACTAGCTTATTGTACTTTTTTTATTTTTTACATTTTTTTCCAACAGATTTGTTTTTCAACTGAATTGTACAGGTTTGTAGGTCACATTAAAGGTGGGAAACATTTTGAAATGATTTATTATGGTCTCATTTTTTTCATATCACAAAAACCTGGCATTTTAACAGGGGTGTATACACTTTTTATATCCACTGTATTCTGGCAAGGGTTACCAGTGGTGTCCTACAGGGCTGTACACTGGACCACTTTTTATGGACTTTTTTCCAATTAAAAGTAGATAGTGGATTGTGGATAACTAAATATACTGATCACTATAAATTGGGCAACATAACAATTTCAATAAAAGTACTTAGCTGCTCACTCATTAGTCTGAGGCCTAGATCGACAAAGTAATGGATGCTTTGTTCCAGTGTGCAGACTAAACACTGAGCAACGCAGCAAGAAAGTAATGAAGTTAATATCAGCAGAAATCACCTTTATACCATTGTACCCGAGGACACCTCAGGTGAAGATGACATTAGCCTGGTTGAGGTTAAAGGGTGCTCAGCTCTGAAAGTCTGACCTGAAGTCAGACCTCAACCTGTGGCAGAATTCCTTAATGTTATGCCAGCAACACTGATTCACACAAATAACATTCATAGTTTACTTTACAATACGCATAAGAAATCTCCTTTCTTTTCAAGCAGAAATGCTTGTTTTTTTTATTTTTTTACATGATGCCAGCTAAACCACTTTATGACATTCTTCTGAACATAGGTTCATAGGTTCATACTAGGCTATCTGCCCAAGGGCATTTATAAGCCTAGCCCATAGTTATGTGGCTTTCGCCACCCCTTTAGTTTGAATAAAACTATGCCTATTATTTTGCTGTGCCTCTGTCAAGCAGTGAAACTGAAGTAATCCCTGGGGTATATCTGCGATCTCTCATCCATTGGTCAACATAAATTCTGAAAGAATATTTGCTTTTTTCTGTCCGCGGTGGTGCAGCGGTAGCATTGTTGCCTCACAGCAAGAGGTTCTCCTGTTCGATTCTTGGCTGGAGTGCGGGGAGTGCCTTGTGTGTGGAGTCTGCATGTCCTCCCCACGGTTGGGTGGGCATTCGAAAGACATGTGTAAATGGGCGTGCCTTTGTTGAAGGTTGAACGTCGAGATGGCACCTCGGCATGCGTGAAAAACTACTGCCAATCATTAGCGGACCAGAGTTCCACTGTGTCGACCCCTAACCAGGAAAAGCCAAAAGACAACATTTGCTTTTTTCTGTTTAGTGGTTGGTGTATTTTTTCATTTTACCACTCACTTTCAAGAAGAAAGCGTGTTAATAACACAAACTAAGATTTCCAGAAAAACTGTTTATAACACATTTCATATTTACCTATTCAGGTCTTACCTAGGTATCTCTGAATGCTTATTTTGTTTGTACAAAGAAAATTCCTTTTATTACGTTCTGTATAAGACTTGGATAAGAATATTAATGGCTACTGTAACACCCATTTTTTGACAGTTAACAGCAAATCTGTTGGTCATCTAACTATGGCATAGGCACCCCCTCCTTTAGCAACATGTTTAATACACATTTTATATCAGCAAGATACATATAGAAAATTTTACATACATATATCTATGTGTGTGTGTGTGTGTGTGTGTATATGTGTATATATATATATATATATATATATATATATATATATATATATATATATTTAGGTTCATAGGTAGGTACTAGGCTATTGGCCCTAGGGCCTATATAAGCCTAGCCAAAAAATGTACCCTGGCTTTCGCCACCCAAGAAAATTATTTTCCTGTGCCCCTGTCGAGCACAGCCACAGAAGTGATCCCTGGGGTGAATTTCCCATTTCCCATCCAATCATCAAGATTTTTCTTGAAGAGTGCTAATGAGGAGCTCTGTTTGACATAGATAGGTAGTCTGTTCCAGAGTATGGGAAGTCTCTGGGACAGGAATCTATCCCTCCAGCATGTTCTGTTTATTGTGGTGACAAGGTTTAGATCCCTAGAGTGTGTAGCTCGGAGGTATTGGGATTTCTTTAAGTGGAGCATGTCCAACAGCTCTGGGTTTGACATAGCTTTGTATGTTAGGCAGAGATCGCCCATGAGTAGGCGATATACAATGGAGTAAAGCTGTAGTCTTTTGAGACGGTCTGTGTAGGGCATCTGTTTGAGGCCAGTAATCCTCTTTGTGAGGTATTTCTGTGGTCTTTCCAGTTGTTGTAGATGTCTTGTGAGGGACATACCAAAAGGGGCGTTGTACTCTATAATGGGTCTAACGAGTGATGAATAGAGGGGAACAATGACCTCTTTTTTTCTGGATGAGAATCCTTTTGTGATGAGATGAGCCACGTAGAAGGATTTCCTGACCACTGTGGCGATGTGATTATCAAAGGAGAGACTACTGTCCACCTGTGTCCCTAGGTCTCCTCACATTTTCAGCATTAAGTAGATTACCAGCTATGTGGTAGTTCATGGGTACAGAGTTTTTACCAAAGAGGATGACAATACACTTTTTGGCACTGAGTTTCAGGCCATGGCTTTGACACCAGGTAACTGTGTCAGTGAGGCCCTTTTGTAGTTTGTCCACATCGTTAGGAGTTTTGATTATGGCTCCTAGTTTGCAGTCATCTGCAAACTTTGTTAGCCAAAGTCCTTCTGTGTTAGCCTGCACTTCAGAGAAGTAGATACCAAGCAGGAGAGGACCCAGGACTGAACCCTGTGGTACTCCACTTGTCACTGGTCTGAAGTGGGATTTGGAATCCGCTACTTTCACAGTGTGTTCTGTCTGTGAGCCAGTTGGCAACCCATCTTGTGACATAGGGATTTATACCTAGCTTAGTGAGCTTATCTATATTTCCAGAGTGGGGGATGGTATCGAAAGCCTTGGCGAGATCTAGATAAGCTGTGTGAGCCATTTTACCCTCATCTATGGCTTTGGTGACTGCTTCAAAGAAGTCAATCAGGTTTAGGAGACATGATCTGCCTTTTACAAATCCAAACTGGGTAGGGTCCAGAGTTTGGAAATTACCAATGTCTTTGTTTATGAGTTTCACGATGATATGTTCCATAGCCTTGCAGACCAGGCTCATCATTCTAATGGGGCAGTAGTTCTCAGGGTCCGTCGTGGCTCCCCCTTTGTGGAGTGGGATAACCGTCGTGGTGCGCTATTCAGTGGGTACAAAGCCTGAGGTGAGGCTATGACTGAACATGGCACTTGGGTAGGGTGCCAGTTCATTCTGTAGTTCGTGTAGAACGCAGCCTGGGATATTGGCAGGTCCCATGGATGCTGTGTTCTTGGCTTTGGAGAGCGTGTTTTTTACCTGTGCAGTCGTGATTATAGGAACTTTGCATTCTTCCAGTATAGAGATGGGCCCTCTAGGGGGTGAGAGGGGGGTAAAGTTAGCACTGAACCTATCTGCTAGGATGTTGGCAATATCAGTTGGTTCTGTATATTTAGTGCCATTGTGCTGTAACTCAGAGCAGATCTGAGTGTTCCCATTGAGATTCTTGACATAGCTATAGAATGCTTTGTGGTTGTCTTTAGAGTCAGTGGCAATTTTGTTTTCGTAACTAGCTTTGGAGGATTTTATGAGGGATCTCAGCTTCTTACTGAGGTTGACCAGGGAGTTCCTCCAGTCATGGGATTTTACTCTTTTTTGCAACAGTTTCTTTCTCCTGTTGTGGAGTTTGTTTATGGCAGAGGACCACCAGATTGGCTTCCTTTTTTGGAAGATAACATCTTGGTTCTATTAGGGATAGCATGATCCATGCACTCGTGTAAGTGCTTATAAAGTGCATTTGTGTAGGATTCAGCAGTCATACCTCTATTGTCCGTCTGCATGGGTGTCATGAAGTTTGCCACTTCTGTCGTAAGAAGTGTGAAGTTGGCTTTGGAGAAGCTTTTTACAATGGTTTCCTTAATTGGGGATGGGATGTGGATGTCTAGGCTGATTAGCTTGTGGTCGGATCTGACCAACGAGGAATTGACCACTGGTGTGGAACACTGGTTTCCCATGTTGGTAATGACCAGGTCTAGGATACTGCTGCCCCTGGTGGGGATGTGAATAAGTTGATCCAAGGCGTTGGAATTTATGAATTCTAGAAAACGTTGAGCAAAGGAGTTGGTACATGAGTAGTTTTCCCAGTTTATGGTGGGGTAGTTTAAATCGCCCATTATTAGGGTGTTGGGTTGTACCCTAATACTTTCCAGTGTATCAAGAAATGAGGAGTGGGAATCCTGGGGCATGGTGGGGGGGTCTGTAGCAAGCTACAATTTGGATTGCGGTCTTGCCCAGAGTTAGTTGCACTTGGATAATCTCGGATGCATTATACTGTGCAGCTAGCCTGGAGGTGTGAATTATGGACACGCCTCCGCCTTTAGTGCTTCGTTCTGGGTTAGGTGGCCGAACGGTGTGGTATGAATTGTAGCCTGGTAATGCAGGGGTGCTCTCTGGAGCTTTGAACCAGGTCTCTGTCACTGCACAGATGTCAATGTTCTCCATTTTAAGGAGTGCCTCGAGTGAGTGCATTTTGAGGTTTAGACTTCTAGCATTGAGTAGCATTACCCTCAGATTTTGCTTGCTTGTACCGGTTATGGTGGTGAATTTGTCATTTGAAATTTGCCTAAAAAAGGCACTATAAGGGTGGCAAGAGCCTTAGCCAGTATCCGGAATCCTAAGGGCGACAGGTGCAGGCCATCTCTGGCAAAGCATCGTGGTCTGTCGATCATGTCGTCCCAGGCAGACAAATACTAGATCCCCTTAGAATGACACCAGAAGCTTAGCCAATTGTTGAAGTCAATCATTTTGTCCTTGTACTGTGGTATCATTCTGGGTGATGGCAGGATGCTACTCAGGGTTAGGGTTATACCTGCCTGGGATACAAGATCGGAGAGCTCCTCCATGTCTCTTTTCATGTAGTCCAGGGAGGTACATCTCAGGTCATTCACACCAACATGGACAATGACAGTGTCATATTTGTACTTATTGTGGAGTGACCTGAGTGCATGCGTTATGTGGCGGATCCTGGCAGCTGACATTAACTTTCTCCTTGTTTAGTCTAGTGAGTGGAACATCAGTGTGCCTGACTATAGAGTCACCTATGACTAGAGTGTTGGGTACGTTGTTATGCCTTATGGGCTGTGGTTGAGTGGCACACTGAGTTTGTGGGCTATGTGTCATTTGGGTTGTGTTGGGGGTGGAGTTTGCTTGCGTTTATGCTTTGGATGTCTCTGATGCTTGGGCAGGTTTTTATTGAGAGCCTCCGTGAATGTAGGTGTGTGTTTTGGGTATCTATGTGTGTGTTTTGGTGGTGTAGGTTTTGAGGGACTATGTGATAAGTGTGGTGTGGTGCAAGCGTTTACCTTCTCCTCTTGTCTGTCCATATATATATATATATATATATATAGAGAGAGAGAGAGAGATAAATATACATAGATATATAGATACAGACATAGACACACATAGCAGAGGACTACTTACCTTTATCAGGTATATGATGTTACATGTTTCTGTCTCCCAAACAGAGGTTAGAAACTACTTGGAAATGATTTACCACTACTGTAACAGAAACCCTCCTTGAAGGGGATAGTACAGTTGTATACAAGTAGGCTTACTCCAACAGGAGAACTTCAAGGAGATAAGTAATAGTAAACCTTCCCCCTACCGCACCTCCATCTTTATGAACAGGGACACTTTCACTTTCCAAATGAACTCTCTTTCTTTGTTCTTCCTTCTGCTGGGATATTTATAGTGAGAAATATTCCTTACAGCTGTCTGTCTAGGTAATGGACATAGCTTTAAAGTTAGTTCATATTATATTGCAGTTTCCAATTGTCATTCTTCATTACTTCCATTATGACTGGCCCATTGGGCAACTTTATCACTAAATTGTAAAAGGTAATGGGCATAGCTTTAAAGTGAGTTCATATTATATTGCAGTTTCCAGTTGTCATTCTTCATTACTTCCATTGTGACTGCCCCATTGGGCAACTTTATCACTAAATTGTAAAAAAAAAAACAACAGACGGCCAATGGTTAAAATGGTTTAATAGAAATGCAAAATGAAAGATAAGCACTTTCGTCTCTAATCAGAGAGACTTCATCAGATAATAAGTAGAAGTCATGTGAACACTAGCATACTCTTTGCAAATCACGATGAATTTAAAAACCAGGCATTTTAAAGTGGCATTATAACAAAATGGCCAGAGGCAGATATAGTGATTAAAACTAACGCAATTGATATCAAGTGAAGAATTATACATCATGGATGAATATTACCAAAATTATTATGAAAAAAGTTGCAATAATTAAAAGTCATTTTTCATATGCTTCCAACTTTAATAAACTAGTAATTTATATGATATCACTGAGAACTGGTGAAGCAGTGGCATTAAAAGAGATTTGACACCACAGTTCCCTTTGCTCCAAAATGAAAGTCCAAATGCCTGCTCTTGGATTTCAATTCACTTTATCTAAAATAGTGAAAGAGAAATTGCAATCATTGTACTTAGGCAGATGCTTAAATAAAAAGTGTTAGTATTTTTTTTTGTCTCTAACATCATAGGTATGCTCCTATATATGTTGTTTAAGCTTGTGCTCTGTTTTCCCAATATAAAATGCAGAACACTGGTTACATAACTTATTATATACGACACCCTGTGTATGAGTTATAATGGCCCTGGATCTTTAACATCTTGTTGCTCACCTGGATACAATCACCAATTTGACTATATTGGCACTGGCCACATGTACCACACTTAGACATTTTTACAACTTTGCTTGTTGTTGTTATGGGCTATATTATCAAAATCAATTTTGAAACACTATCCACGTTTCTACACAGTCCTTGGACATGCACCCAATATATCATAAATATTGTTGGATAAGCTGCCAGTTCTTAGTGAGAATATCAGCTATTTGTAAACTATCTGTGTTGAAAGTAGTCACAAAAGAATGACCAAAGTTCACATTAGTTTGAGTGTGACTAATCGTGTTGTCGTCCTTAGTACAGGTCCTGGAACTATTAATTTGAACTTCATCAATGGTTGTTGATGCCACTGAAATTCTGGTAATGTTCTTACTGAGTAATGGTGTGTATACAGCAGCTCATCTTTTCTAGATTACCTCACTCATAATCGATTGCATCAAGGTAACAGGATATTTTTGAACATATCACTCAAAATGTGACACTCATTCACAAAATCCTGAAAGGTAGAAACCATTCATGCAGCCCTCACCATCTTCCCTTTAACCACAGTTAATTTTTGGTGGTGGGGTGATTGCTGCTGTCATGTAGGAATGTGTTAGAATATGTAAGCTTTCTATACATTTTCAATGTGACTGTATGATTTGAGGACTCTGTAGATATTGTCACATTGAGATATGCAATGAAATCCTGGCTGACAGTATGGGTGAAGTTTAAGAATGAGATGATGCCATTAATATACTGGATGAATACATTGATGTTGTCGATGGAACCAGACCATACAACAAATATATCATGCAGATAGCATATATAAATTTTAATATATTTAGCAAATTCAGTGGCTAAAAGGTATGTGTTTTCCCATGCCGTCGTAATAATACTGGCAAAGAGTAGTCCACAAGCTGAACCCACTGCAATATTGGACTTTTGTTTAAAATAATGTCCTTCATAAAATACGAAGTTATTATCAAGAGCAAGTTCAACCAGTGTGCTCAGTGTGTTAGTTGTATCCTGTTCCAACTTCATATTATAAAATATTCAGAGAACCATTCTAGCCCAATGTCATGGGGAATACAACTAAATGGATTCTTAACATCAATGGTTGAAAAAAACTATGTTACTAAGATCATGTAATTACTGACATTTGGTTAGAAAGTCCACGGAGTCCTTACAAAGGTATGAAATGCCCATGACAAGAGCCTTGCGCTGATGATCGAAATATCTGGCTATATAACTCGTCTTAGAACAGCCTGCATTCACAATGGGTCTGAATGGTGCATCAATAAGACATTTGTGGATTTTGGGCACCCCAAATATTGTTGGTATTTTAGGGGCATCAATATGCATGAAGTTCTACTCCTGTGGGCTAATTTAGCCTTGTGTCAACATAGCGTGTAAATAATCGATTTTCCGATATGAAATATTGACTTCGTTAAGTGAGGCTTCAAGACACATGTCATCACATGATACACTGAAACATATGCTGTTCATTATCTAGTTGATTCTTGATGACCAAGCCTACACCTTTAATCAGACTGCATAATTCTTAACTGCTGCATCACTTTCAGCTCTTGTAGTACATCTCACTCTGTTTTACCCAGATTATAATTGTGAACATGAACATGAATGAGTATAAGACGAATGCCCAGCTCACAAAATTGTTCAAAAAGATGTAAAGTGGGATGTAAATCAGGGTTAAATACACTGGGGACCCTAAAATCGCAATGATTCTGGTCATTATTATCGTTATTAAAAATGAACTCAGATTTAGCTTCCTAGTGTACAATTAAAGTTCACTGATAACTTTGGTGATATCGGCCCACATAGATGGAACAAATTTATAATCTTTGCTAAAAAGAGTTCAGCGTGTTCTTCAGTGATATGTAAATTACTGAAGTTGTACGTTTTAAAATCATTAGTAACAATGGAAATATTATTAACAGTATCTGTATCAACTATATCAGTTACCAGTGCTGGCCATTCGCTTTGGCACTGTGGAACTTCTTCCTCTGATATGGTCTGGATGTCCGGGCCAGTAAAGGGTAAGGACTGCAGTTGTTTGCTCTCTTGTTTTTCTGTTGTTCCGACTGCCGAAGTCTCGGATACTCCAAAGGGGGTTCTTCATCAGATTGTATTTCATCCTCATCACATGTATTATCCACTCCAGGTCCCTGCACTTGCTCAAATTGTTGATTCCTGTGCTGCTGCCCTTTGGGTGGATCAGGGTATGCTTTACCTTTAAAGTAGTCAGGATGGTCCCTTTCAATCTTCCTGGTTTTTCGTTGTAAGATATTGTCACAATTTTGTCAAACTCTGCAAATGTTGCCTGATATTTATAACTGAAATCCTTAAACTAAATCTTTTGAATTATGAAAGTTGAAAGCATATGAAAAATAATGACTTATGCATCACAACATTTTTTTCATAATAATCTTGGTAATATTCATCCAGAATTTATAATTTTTCACTTGATGTCAAGTTGCTATAAATTGCATTACTTTTAATCACTATATCTGCCTATGGCCATTTTGTAACAATGTTACTTAAAGATGCTTGGTTTTTAAATTTATCATGTGTTTTGCAGAGAGTATTTTAGTGTTCACATGACTGCTACTTATTATTTGATGAAGACTATGAGATTAGAGATTGAAGACTATGTGATTAGAGATGAAAGCGCTCATCTTTTATTTTGCATTTCTATAAATTGTTTTTAACCATTGGCCATCTGATATTCATGTTTTTTTATATTTCAGTTGGATTTCTACAGTTTTGGTTTGCAACTTTACCACTACTCTAAGCAAAAAAAAATTAAACATTTATGTAAACTTTAACACTTACACACTACATAATGGCTTACTCTAAGGAGTCCTACGACAGACCACCAATGAAAACACCTCATACTCGGTCTCTTCCCTCATTTGAATTTTCCATCATTAGATACATACATTGGATTGTTCATCTTCTACCATCCCCCCATACCTCTTAGCTATTACTCACTTCCCTAAAGTGCTCTATCATGGTGTCTGGCTCTTTCAGCCCTGAAGACTGCACAACAGAAGTTGCAAGATGCTTCCTGAGGACAGCATTTTCAATGAAGCAGGCTTTAAACTCTGGGAGGGCATTCTACAACTCTATCATTTTGTCTTGATTTGCACAAAGCCATTCTTTTTGACAAAGGTACCAGCATTCTCTACCCTCCCTACTAGACACCTTACCTTTCCTATTTTGCATCATTTCTAGGATCCAAAGCAGACAAACAACAAGCAACGTTACATTTTTATTGGTTTCCAAGAACAGTACAACCAATATCTATATTTACTACAGGAGATGTATGGCCATCTCATTAAGCACATGTACCTGTTGTTGTATTTCTGCTCAGTCCAAATGTTACCTTCTTGGAAGATGACAATGGTGCTCTCTTCAACTGAAAAGACAGTTGAAAAAATTACTTTCAAAATATATTCAATACATTGAACATATAGCAGTGGAGATCAGCTGTAAGAAATAAACTAAACCTGACTTTAAAAATAATTTCTACGAAGCTCTTTTCATGAAACTGGTATGCAATGCTGATTTTTAATATAATTCATGTTATCCAAAAATATAATCTCCCTGACACTTAGAAAAATATAAATAAACAAATCACAAATGACACACTCCAAAACAGATAAGAACAAACCACAGGCAGAGATCCAAAAATGTAGTTTACTCTCTAGCACCTCAAAGATCTTCAAGGAGTAGTAAAATCCATCACAAAACCAGTTCCTTATATACAAACTAAATGAAACAATTATTCCATTATACAATTAAATAAATACTTCCAATTAACCTCACAGTTCAAACCTGTGGGAATGAAGGTATTATACTTTAAAATAAAAACAGACTCTTTATAGAGAAGATGTGAGGTTAATTGGAGGCATTTTATTTAATTGTATAATGGAATAATTATCTCATTTAGTTTGTATATAAGGAACTGGTTTTGTGATAGATTTTACTACTCCTTGAAGGTCTTTGACCAAGGCGCTAGAGAATAAACTACATTTTTGGATCTGTGCCTGTGGTTTGTTTTATAAATAAACAAATGTAGTGTTAATAATTATTCCTAGGTCTATTATTCAGCTTGCCTGTACTTTGCATAGGGGATAAATCCATTCAAATGTTACATTTCTTCAGATCACAAAATATTTTTTTTCTTTAATCCAACTGCAAGAATGCCACGTATAAAGAAAACATGACTTGGGTACTGCTTACATGAAGGATTTACTACAGCTTTATAGTCCAACTGTTGCTTTTTCTGAGAAGACACATTATTTTCTTCTAGTATCAGTCGCATGTGTGACATCCTGTAGCAGGAAGGGATGACTAAATCTCCAAATTACATAATCCTGAGAAAAATGTTAGTGGCTCAACAGGGAACATACTCCACTTTGGTGCCAGAAGACTGTAATGTTATATTCCCACACCAGATATATGGATTAATTTTTACAATACTGACACTGCAGTGTAGATAAAGGGATGTGCTGCACTCAAATCCTTCAGATGATATGTTAAACTGAGGTCGCATGTGCCTCTGAGGGCTTCTTGGGAGGATGTAAAACATACCCCAGAAAGAATAGGGGAATTTCCCTGATGTCCTGGCTAAATTTCCCTAGTCAACAGGAATAACATCACAGGTTCCCCCCTGAAAACAGGTCACTGGTCTAGTGGGACAAACCCCAGTCAACAAAGCATAAAATAAATAGAAAAGGTAATCAAGCTGCTCCCTGATAACAGCTATAGGATCAATAAATAATAGTTTTATAAATAAGAAATTAACTTTGTTCACTGATGACAAGCGCCTCACCTTAGCTACATAATATGGCTTAAAATGACAGTTCTAAGCAAGAAAAAAGTACTAAACAACTACCTCATGCCAAAGTGCAAACTGTACATTAAAACGCTACGCAAAACCTGCTCACAAAAAAAGTTAAAGGATATACATAGACGTAAGTAAGTAAATTGATGCTCTTACCAGAGGCTGTCAAAAAATAACAAAATCACAATACTCTCTTTGATATTTAGGGGACAGACAAATAATATACACACAGTAATACCACAAGAAAGGTTTAAAAAAAAAGGATAAAAATTCCTCTTTCTTTTCAATGTGTGGGAGTGGCTATTCTTTAAGACAGATTTCATTCCTATAAAACTGACAAACATACCTCTCAACTGCTCCATTTTAGCACAGTGCTCTGATTTTAGCCACAGTTTCACTCCTTGCTTTGCTGCTCTGATTTGTCTTTTCACTGCTCCGACTTGTGCTCTAGAGCAAGTGAAAGTGGAACTTGACAAACTAAAATCAGAGTCAATGGACCAAGTCACTCTGCTTGCTGGCCTCTCACTTCTCTCTGCTGCAGGTTCACTGGAAAGCAATATTACATGCAAAATCATATATATATATATATATATATATATATATATATATATATATATATATATATATATATGGATATGGATATGGATACACACACACACACACATATATATATACACACACACACACACACACACACACACATATATAAATATCGATACATACACACATTATATATATACACACACACACACACACACACACACACACACACACACACACACACACACACACACAGGCTTACACATATATACAGGCATACACACAAGCATATATATGAATATATATGTATGAAAAGCATGGTCTCATTAAAAGCTACTCTGGTAAAAGCTTTAAAAATGGTTAGAAAGATTTGATGGTTTGCTTCATTTATTTACTACAGTTTGATGACCGGGATAGTCCACTGGGCCTGGAACAGCCCGTTTTCAGTGTAGGCCCGGGCAGAAAAGCTCCACAGAAGTAGTCAGTTATATAAAAATTTATACAAAAGTTATAAAGTAGTAAAACAGTGTAAACATACAAAGAATAATATGCAGCCAGTTAAAGGAAAAAAGACATAACATTTCTGCTTCTAGGTAATGAATTACCAAAAACTGAGATTCATATAGTCAAAACATTACTTACACAGTGTAGGCCAATTTTTAGTGGATGCCCAGGGAGAAAAAAAGTTTATATTTATACAAAAGTTATACACAGTGATTAAGTATTAGAATAGTGAAAGTATACAGAGATATTATGCAGTTAGTTATAGAACAGACAAGACATTTCTAATTCTAAGTAGTGATTTACAAAAAATGAGATTTATGTATGTCTAGTTTTTTTTTTTGACACAAAAAAAAAAAAAAAAAAAATTGTCTGTTTTTATCTGTCTTGGAGCTTTCCCCCCCGGGCCTCTACTGAAAATGGACATATATCCAGTTAGACTAGCCCAGTCAACAGATGTAAAATAAAATAAATAAATAAATGTAGTCAAACAATTACTTACAAAGTATAGGCACTCCATATGAAAATCATGAGCATTATGTATAGCTAAAAACAAGTTTTTGTGTGTGTGTGTGTGAGTTAGAAATATGAGGAGAGGACAGAGAGGAGAAGAGAGAGGTGGGAGAGGTAAAGGATGATTTATAGTGGTGAGAGGAGTGGGTATACGAGGAGTTTATGTTGTACGGGGTACAGGCTTATAGTACTTGGGAGATGGTATTCAGGAGTTAGGTGGTAGGGGTAAAGGAAAATTCCCACTTTGAGAAGAGGTGTGATTGAAGAAGAGTTTTGAAGTTAGAGTGGCTCTGAATATTTTGAAGGGAGGCAGGAAGAGAATTCCAGAGTTTGGCTAAGGAGCAGGATAATAGTAGGTGGCCAGGGGGTCGAAGGGGTTTATATATGTTTAGAAGATTGCGGTTTTCTGATCTGAATGAGCGGTTGGGAATGTAGTGGGTTAAAGAGGTGGACAGAGAGGGACAACTAGAGAGTTTGAATATGAGCTTGTGAGCAGTAGAAAGTTTGAGAAGTTTGATGTAGTTTGGAAGTTCAAGAGATTGCAAAGAATGGAGAGAGACAGTGATGAGACGAGTTTCTAGAGTTGTTGGCAAACTTGGAGATTTTACTTTAACAGGGTTCCAGCTTGGCTTGTAAACCTAGCTGATGATTAGTGAATATGGGGGCACCATACATAAGAGAGGGTAAAAGGTAAGTAGAGGTGAGGGTGTGTCTGGTGGAGAGGGTAAGATACTGATTGTGTCTATACAGGAGACTTAGTTTTTGGTGAGTTTTTCTGACGTTAGTTTGGATATGGTTGCCAAATTTTAGATTTTTGTCAATTATGACACCAAGTAGTTTGGTGTGTTATTCTGAGCAGTAACTGTGAAAGAGTTTTTGTCTATATTGGTATTTTGAGATGGAGAGAAGATCATTAACTTTGTTTTGTTGGGATTTAAGGCAAGGTGAGTACTATGCATCCATGTTTCGGTATTATAGAATGCTGAGTTTTGAGAAGGTCAGAGGTGGTGTCTGCTAAAGAAATGATAGTCGATTCATCAGCATATTGAATTAGTGTGGCATCAGGGAAAAACTGGTGGAAGTTATTAAGGAAAATGTTAAAGAGGAGGGGGCCGAGGACAGAACCCTGGGGAACACCGGTAGGGGTGTGTAGAAAAGAAGAGATTGAGATTTTCCATTTCACAGCTTGCTGTCTTTCAGAGAGGTAACTAGTGAACCAGGTGATAGTGTGGGGGGGGGGGGTTGAGACAGGAGAGTTAGAATAGTAGGAGGGGTGGGAAATGGTATCAAAGGCTTTGGAGATGTCAAGGAACAGAGTAGAAACTATTCTGACTTGAGCTAGGTTTATGGAATCTAGAAAGGAGAGGAAGGCAGTGATGATACTATGTCCAGGGTGGAAACCATGTTGTGTAGGGGTTAGTAGGTTGTTTTGGGTCAGAGAGGACATCATTTGGGATTGAATACACTTCTCCATGATTTTTGATAGTGGGGAAAGGATGGCTATGGGCTGAAAATTAGAAGCGTCAGTGTTTTTGCCTCCTTTATGGAGTGGAATAGTAAAAGCATGTCTCCAGAGTGAGGGGGCATATGATTCTAGTAGACAGATATTACATGATGAGGAACAGTCACTGATTTTTACTTGACATGTTTGATCTGTTTCTGGCAAAAATCTGTGCTTTTTCTGTGTTTTTTTTTGGGCTTGCCTGGGTTCCCATTCAGCTCAGGCTTTATTTTCATGTAGCCTGGGCTGGAGTTGGCATCATGCTGCTGTACTATCATTACCAGAAAGTCAAAGTCAACTTTTCAATTTTGCAGAAATATCATGCTCAGCACTCTTATACACCTGCTACCAATTCCAAATCAAAAAGCCTACTGGTTGGTTTGGCTGGCTGCTAGCTTAATTTTCAGTATCCCACTGGTACTGCTTTGTGGAGTGCATTACAGCTTTGAACGGTCCAGCGGTGAAGTGTGGGCTGACTGGAGTTGTTGCTGCCTGCCATTGCCAAACCGTTTTTTTTTTTATTATTATTTTGTGACTGCTCTTCAGGTTTACCAAGTGTTGATTAAACAATCTACCCATTCTACAATTGTTGCTGGCTGATAGAGAGAGAAGGGAGACGAATGCCAAAACACAAACAGTAAGTAAAGCAAGACAGATATTACATGAAGAGGAAGAGTCGCTGATTTTACTTGACATGTTTGATCTGTTTCTAGTAAAAATCTGTGCTTTTTCTGGCAAACTGTTGAGGTCTAGATGTAAAAAATGTGCTTTGAGTTTCAGACTTTATATCATACACCCATGCTGTCCCCGAGTTGTGCCTCATATTTTGAGTCTTTTCATTGAAAAATCTGTGATTAGTTTGTAAATTATGGAAGGTTAGTCACTTAATGATAGGCATCTGAATTTTTGGAAATGCATGCTAATTCAAGGAGCTCCATTCTGGCATATTTATAGCATACAAGAGCATATTTAAAATCAATCCCTGATTTTGGGGCTTTTCCTTCCATTAATGTTTGGCTTTGTCCCTAAATTCTGAGCTAAGGAGTTGAGAGAAAGGTATGTTTGTCTTATGTTCTTCAGAAATACATCTTAAAGCAAAACTTGTTGTTTTAACAAATTTCTAAGCATTTTAAAGCAATATATAAACTCTGTCACTGATTTTAGACCTTTGCCCTCCATTAGTTTTGGCTTTGTCCCAGATTAATACACTAAGAGCTACGAGAAAATGTGCTGTGGATATAATATTTTGAACTTAATACTGCAGTGCTTTTTAAAATACGTCTTAAAATGGTTTTGGGTTATGTATGTAAGTTTGTGTGTTTGGGGGGGGGGGGGGTTGGCACTGCAATAGTTTATACTCTGTGTGTCCTGACAACAGGAAGACAAAATTTATTACTATGTCACACCTGGGCTTCCGGATACTGGCCAAAGCTCTTGCCACCTCTATAGTGCCTTTTTTAGGCGGTGCTCCAAAGATCAAATTACCACCATAACAGCTACAAACAAATGCAATCTGAGGGTCATGCTGCTCAACGCTAAAAGTCTAAATATCTAAATGCAGTCACTCGAAGCACTCCTTAAAATGGAGAACATCGACATTTGTACCGTAACAGAGACCTGGTTCAGGCCAGCAGAAAGCACCCCTTCACTACCAGGCTATAACTCATTCCACACCTTTCGGCCCCAGCACTTGGACCAAAGCTCCAAAGGCAGGGATGTTTCCATATTCATAAAAGATGTGCACACCTCAAGACTGCTAGCCCAACATAACGCATCTGAGATGCTTCAGGTGCAGCTAACACTGGGTAAGACAGTGATTCAGGTCGTAGCCTGTTATAGGTCCCCAACCATATCCCAAGACTCTCACTCCATGTTCCTAAGCACCGTGAAGAATATTAGGGTCCAACCTAACACTCTCATACTGGGCGATTTCAACTACCCTTCCATTAACTGGGAAAACTACTTATGTACCAATACACTTGCTGAACGTTTCCTGGAATTCATTAATTCC
Source organism: Protopterus annectens (assembly GCF_019279795.1). NCBI lineage: Eukaryota > Metazoa > Chordata > Ceratodontiformes > Protopteridae > Protopterus > Protopterus annectens. Next base: position 275,996,264 of record NC_056735.1, on the reverse strand, counting down.
AATGCCCTGGACCAGCTCGTTCTTACCCAACTAGAGGTAGCAATATCATTGACCTGGTCATTACTAACATGGCTGACCACTGCTCTACACCAATAGTCAACTGCTCCCTGGTTAGATCCGACCACAAACTAATCACCTTGGAAATCCACATCTCTCCCACCCCCGCAAAGGTAACCACCATGAAAAACTTCTACAAAGTTAACTTTGGGCTCCTAAAAACAGATGTGGATAACTTCATGGCACCCATGCAAATGGAGAATAGTTGCATAACTGCCAAATCATTCACCAATGCACTGTACGAACACGTACACAAACGCATGGATCTTGCCATACCCAATAAAACCAAGATGCTCTCCTCCAAAAAAAAGAAAGCCAATCCAGTGGTCTCCTGCCATAAACAAATTCTACAACAGAAGGAGGAAACTGATGCGGAATAAGGTGAAGTCTCAAGAGTGGAAAAACTCCCTTATCCGCCTCAACAAAAAGTTGAGATCCCTCATCAAATCCTCTAAAGCTAGCTATGAAAACAAAATTGCAGGAGATAGTAAAGGCAACCACAAGGCCTTCTATAGTTATGTAAAGAATCTCTATGGCAATACCCAGATTTGCTCTGAGCTACTGCACAATGGTACCTCCTATACTGAGCCAACTGATATTGCCAATATACTTGCTGATAGATTCAATGCCAACGTTACCCCCCCAAAGTACCAGTCACAATAACAGTAGATTGCCAGGCACTCTGTATTACTGCTGCACAGGTGAAAACAGCACTGTTCAAGGCCAATAATACAGCTTCTAGGGGGCATGACAATATCCCTGGCTGTGTTCTACATGAACTACAGAGTGAACTGGCACCTCACCTGTGTGCCCTGTTCGATCACAGCCTCACCTCAGGCTTTGTCCCCACCAAATGGCACACTGCTGCAGTTATCCCTCTCCACAAAGAAGGAGCGACTACAGACCCTGGGAACTACTGCCCCATTAGCTTGACGAGTCTGATATGCAAAGCTATGGAACACATCATCATGGACTTAATAAACAAGGATATAGGGAATCCCCAAACTCTGGATCCCACACAGTTTAGTTTTGTGAAGGGTAGGTCATGCCTGGTCAACTTCCTTGAGTCAGTCACCAGAGCTGTGGATGAAGGCAAGGTGGTTCATACAGCCTACCTTGATCTGGCCAAGGCCTTTGATACCATTCCCCACTCAGGAATCATAGAAAAACTCACTAAGCTGGGCATCAACCCTTACATCACTAGGTGGGTTGTAAACTTGTTCACAGGTAGAACCCACAGTGTGAAAGTAGGTGACTCCAAGTCAGACTGCCGATCAGTCACGAGTGGAGTTCCACAGGTTTTGGTCCTGGGTCCTCTCCTGTTTGGTATCTACTTCTCTGAAGTCCAGGCCAACACGAAGGGACTCTGGCTGACAAAGTGCACAGACAATTGCAAGTTGGGAGCTATTACTAACTCCCCAAGTGAAGTTGACATCCTACAGAAAAGCCTCACTGAGACCGACTGGTGTCAGAACCATGGTCTTAAGCTCAATGCCAAAAAATGTGCCATCATCCCATGAATTACCACATCGATGGTAGACCATTGAACACAGAAGGCGTTACAAGAGATCTGAGAACACAGGTTGACAGCAACCTCTCTTTTTACCACCACACATTGCCACTGTGGTCAGAAAGTCCTTCTATGTGGCACATCTCATTACTAAGGGTTTTGCATGCAGGAAGAAAGAGGTCATGTCTCCCTCTACTCTTCCCTCTTTAGGCCAATCATTGGGTACAATGCCCCATTTGGCATGTACCTCACTAAACACCTGCAACAACTGGAGAGGCCGCAAAAGTACCTCACAAAGAGGATCCTAGACCTTAAACATTTGTCCTATATGGACAGACTAAAAAAACTCCAACTATTCTCTCTATCTCATATCGCCTACTTAGAGGCGATCTCTGTTTGACTTACAAAGCCATGTCTGACCCAGCTCTGTTAGAAATTCTACACCTAAAGAAATCCCAATCCCTCCGCACCACACACTCCCGAGACCTCAACCTCATTACCACAGTTAACAGAACATGCTGGGGGGACAGGTTCATAACCCAGAGACTGCCCATGCTATGGAATAGACTTCCCATACATGTCAAGCAGAGCACCTCACTGGCCCTCTTCAAGAGAAATTTTGATGAGTGGAAGGGAAATAGAAAATTCACCCCAGGGATCACTCCAGTGGCTTTACTCGACAGAGGCACTGGGAACTAATGTCAGGTGGCACGATGCCAGGGTAATTCTATGGGCTAGGCCTGTAAAGGCTCCAGGGCCTAGTACACACCAATGAACCTATGTATTCATTTGTATGTGTACGCATCTAACAGCAAGCATGCATGTACACTGTGTTCACCTACAGCAGCTATATTTTTGTACTAATTCATTCATTTGATCACCATTAGTTACCTAAGGTAACAGTCAAGCAAGTAGCTGTCTGTGTGTATATGTATGTGTATGGGGGGAGGGTGTAACTGTTTACACTGTGTGCCTTGGCAACAGTGAAGTAAAATATATTGTTGCTGTCATTTCTATAGGTAGTAATTGTAAAGAGAATTCAACACAATGTACATTTCTTTCCTGCATGTAAAATATGTGATTGGGGCACTAATGTACGTGGAATGCTGTATTACATTTCAACTAAATGATTGGGATCAAACTTGTATGGCTTGTTGGCAGAGTTTTAGATGGTTTAGCAAGATAAAATTCCTTTAGAATAGTCACAAGGTCCATTAAATCAAGGTATTGTTCTCTAGATGTGCCTCTCAAGAGGGCAAAGTTATACATTATGCTCTCACCCACTAAAGTAAGCAAATTTAAGCATAATCAAATTTTGTTGATATGATTTTGGACACTCTGCTATGATTTTGAAAGCTAAAGGCTGAGAGGTCTGCAAACAAACTCCAATCATTACTTAATATTCTTTCAATCAGCCAGGATATATGATCGACTGCTGGAAATACCAATTAGCAGGTAGAATACTGTACTCATCTTAAAACTATGACTACACTTTAAAAAAATATTAGTAATTTTATAAGCAACAAGTGCTTTAAATGCCATCTAAATACTGAACTGAATATGAAAACACAGTTCAAGCCGCAACAATCTTAACATGGTTTAGTTTTAAGAATTTAATTCTGGAACTGTATACTGGAAAGAGCCCCTAAAAATGAACCTAAACGTTGCTAACCACAAAATGAATAACCTACTAATATAGTGGCTAGACATTTGCCAGCATTAAAAGTAATCTAATGCAATGGATTGGCATTCCATTCATGACTGGTTCTCAGACTTGTGCCTGCTGACTGTGAGGATAGATGCTGGCTCTCAATAAATCTTAGCAGAACTGATCTAGTATATGAAAATGAATGATAACACAGGTTCAGAAACAGACGTGCTGTTGGGAAGCACATTACAGCCCCTAGTACATAAAAGTTTGTGGCTTGCATGGCCTATTCTTGGTGCAAAGAGTTACTTAAATGTTAAGTGCTATAATTTTATATAACTGCAGGATACGCAGACATAATAAGAAAGGAAAAAAACGAAAGCAGCTGATATTCAATTCCCATGAGACATAAGCCTGCACTGCTGGCACAGAGGGATGGAACCAGACAATAAATAGCCCAGGTGACCACAGTCTGATGCAGCCCCAGTGACTGATGGAAACAGTGGGGGTGGAAGGGTGAGTATGCACACGAGTGCACCGAACAGTTTTTCCTTGGTGGAGATTAGAGACATGCTGAGGGGGTGTGTTCTTAGTGGAGGCCGGGCCTACAGTGGAGACACAGCAGAGGTGGGATGATATGCTATCAATGTCTATTGCATGATCTTCCATGGGATGGGACAAGTGTCTAGAGGGGTTGGTAAATAACAAAAAAATGCTCCTCAGCAGCAGAGTACCACAGTCTCCTCATTAGCCCTGAATAAGGGTCAGAAAAATCCAGAGGAAGCAAGCCAGGTTTGGAAGACCCACTGGGCAAGGAGAGACCTCTAGAAGCAACTGATGGCCATGTGTGAGGAGTCCAAAAAATAGTTTAAAACTACCATGAAATCACATTCCTATGATGCAGCTGTCTCGTAACCCAAAATTTAGTCGACTACTGGGAAAGTATAGCTGACAATCAACTTTTTGGGACACAAGACATTTGGAAAGTAGAAGAAAGTAAGAAGAAAATATACTTGTTGAAGTTCAAATAATCAAATTATGCAGCAGTAGGAAATACATGCATAAATTCAGTTATTACATAGAGCTGTAGAACAGGTCCATTAGAATCATCACTGATATTAGCAATGCAACTGAAATTCGGATTCTTAAATTTAAAAAAATCTTAAATCAGTGGAGGATGAGAAATATCACTAAAGACATTTTTACAAATAGTCAAGGAACTAGTTGTACACCTCACTTTTCTACGTTTCTCTACTTACTTTTGATTCTTGACAGTATATCACATTTCGTTGTTTTAACTGCTTTAACACACAATATTTGCAACCCAATTTCTAATTAACATACTTGAACACTAAGGAAGTTGCATACAAAAATCTCCTTGAAATGATGGATAAACAAATATAAAAGGAAATTATAACATGCATACTAGTACAATAAACTTTAGTTAAATCATCTAAGAAAACTAAACCAAAAAGTTTATTGTTCACGTTTTTAATTACCTTATGCATCATGGCATTTACTCATCATTCCTAATTTATATGGTCTGTTTCTTAAAAAGAAGTTATGTACTTACCATAACGTTCCAAGTATGTAGTCCACCTCGCCGAACATTATTACATGTGGGTTCGGAGCCGATCCTTGGCTCTGACTAGGCCGCTTAGAAAGCCTGACAACTTCTGATAGGCTCGTGGCTAATAGGTATCCCATGATGCATGCGCACATTCCCCAGATCTTGTTTGCTACTAGTTTACAAGAATCAGACATGAAAAAAGAACAAAGGTCCGGAAGAATAAGCTGTAATAAAAGGAGCCCTTGTGGCAAAAAAACACTATAGAAAGGGAAAAAACTGTATCCAGATCCTCCAGGAAGGGGGCTGGTGGGTGGGTTCGTAATAATGTTCGGCGAGATGGATTACATACATGGAATGTTATGGTGAGTACATAACTTCTTTATGTTATGTAGTCCTATCTCGCCTCCATTATTACATCTGGGACAGCGTCCCTAGAATCTTGAATGGGCGGCTCACTGGAAGATACTCCTGAGTACTGTGGAACCAAACGAAGATCTACCCCTGGAAGTTAAATCCAATTTATAATGGGAAATGAAGGTATGAGGGGTAGCCCATGTTGCTACTGCACAAATACAATCAATAGGTTTCCTGGCTTGGAAAGCAGCAGAAGTAGAAAAGGACCTGGTAGAATGCGCTTTAACTTTAAAGGGTAACTCCTTTTCCCTGAGAACTGTAAATAAAGGAAATACAACTAGAGATCCAGTTCGATAGTGTGACCTTGGAAACTGGCAAGCCCATTCTCGCCTCAGCAAAGGAAATAAACAGCTGTTCTGATTTTCTAAATTTCTTGATCCGGTGGATATAGAAACGTAGTTGCCTGTGAACATCCAATTGGTGGAATGTAGACTCTCTGCTTTGTTGGAGTGATTAGGGAAGAACACTGGCAGTTCAATTGTTTGGTTTAAGTGAAACTGAGAACAAACTTTAGGAATAAAGGAAGGGTTGGTCCGGAGAGAGACCCTGTCTTTGTGAAAATTTAAGTATGGAGGTTTAACAGACAGAGCTTGTAATTCAGAAACTCGCCTGACTGAGGTTATTGCTACCAGAAAGAGAGTCTTCCAAGACAGAAACTTCAAATGACAACTGTGGACTGGCTCAAAGGGTGGCAGAGTAAATCTAGACAGAACTAAATTCAGGTCCCAAGGTGGAATGGGGTCTTGTACAGGAGGTCTCAACATCGTGGAACCCTTAAGAAAGGATTTGCACAGTTTGTGAGACAAGACTGGAATCATTAATCCCCACATGAAAATGAAATATTGCTGCTAGTTGAACTCGGAGTGTAGCAGCCGCTGAACCTTGGTGAAAGAGTTCAGAAAGAAACTCTAGAACAATAGTAATGGGAGCTTTAAATGGATCAACTTCCTATTGTGTGCCCATATGGAAAATCTCTTCCATTTACTATGATACAATTTTCTGGTCGAAGGCTTGTGAGAAGAGGTAATAATGTGAGTTACAGCTGGAGACAAATCATGAAGCCTGACTAGTGATGAAACTGGAGCAGCCATGCTGTCAGTTTGAGAGTGTGGAGACTGGGGTGAAGAAAACCTGACATGTGTCAGGAGGTCTGACACTGGGTCCAGTGTTCATGGGCAATCCAAAAGGTGAGGCCCGAGAAAAGGGAACCAAATCTGACGAGGCCAGTAAGGGGTGATGAGGATAGTACAGTTGTGTACCTACCATAAATGTAGATGTTCGAGTGTATTCACTGTTGCAGTTATTACTCTTGGGTTATCCTGCTGGCAGGCTACCCTCAGTCGGCCAGAATTCCAAAGTCTAGGTCCGGTATCAGTTGTTGTCGCCTCTTCCCTGACGTCAGTGCGCCAGGGGTATAAAAGATGCAGCAGATGCCATTTTCTTCAGTTTTTCTTGCTCCAGATGTCAGGTGCCCCCAAATTGGTAGGCTGAAAAATATGCCAATAAAAATGCATGCACAAAAATAACATTTCCTTCATTTACAAGCAAATATACCAAATAGGTTGTATAGGATAGAGAAGTGCAGATAAGTCCCAGCAAAGAAAAGGGGGGTGGTGGGTGGGTAACCTGGACTGCAACAGTGAATACACTTGAACATCTACATTTATGGTAGATACACAAAGTACAGTTTTGTACCTACCATAAATGTAGATGTCCGATAGATATGCAACTGCAGTCCTGACATATGGGTTGTCCTGCCTCAGGCAGCCCTTCGGTCGGCCGGATTCCAAAGTCTGGGTCCGGCGTCGGCTGATGTCGCCTCCTCCCCGACGTCAGAGCGGCTGGGGTATAAAGGCATCAGCCGACGCCATCTTCTTCAGTGTTTCTTGCCCCAGATGCCAGGTGCCCTCCAAGGAAGGCTAAATTTTGTGAATGGATAAACAGAAAATCCAGACATGCACAACAGTAATAAACAGATACACCATATCAGATAACCCCAGCTAATAGGAAAGGGGTGAATTGACCAAAGGGGAAAAACAGAGGGGTAGGAGGGAGGGAAAACCTGACTGCAGTTGCATATCTATCGGACATCTACATTTATGGTAGGTACAAAACTGTACTATGTCCTTCAAGAATGCAACTGCAGTCCTGACATATGGGTTGAATACCATAGCCAAGCTGGGGGTGGTAGGATCTAAGCAAGAGATGGTGTAGCTAGAAGGCCCTGCAGGACTGCCGAAGCAAAGCCTGCTCGGGATCTCGAGTATAATGGCAGGTTGTAGTGTTTGGTAAATGTTTGCACGGAGCTCCATGTAGCAGCCTCTAGAATGTCTTTTGTAGCCACTCCTCTTAGAAAGGCTGTGGATGTGGCCATAGCTCTGGTGGAGTGTGGTCTAATATTGGCTGGCACACTTTTTCCATGGAAAGAGTAACAGAATCTGATGCAGTGTCCAATCCATTTTGAAATTGTTTGTTTGGAGACTACTTTTCCTTGTGCTCCAGCAGCATAGGCTACAAACAGTTGGTCAGACTTCCTGGTGGCCTTTGTTCTGTCCAAGTAGTAGCGTAGTTGTCTGTGTATGTCCAAAGTATGCAGCAGCTTTTCCCCTTTATTTTGAGAATTAGGAAAGAAAGTAGGCAGGTGGATTGCTTGATTTAGAGACACTCTGGATATCACCTTAGGTATGAATGAAGGATTGGTCCTTAGAGAAACTCTGTCCTGATGAAAAATGAGAAAAGGAGGCACTGCCATGAGGGCCTGTATCTCCGAGACTCTTCTTGCTGAAGTGACTGCCAACAGGAAAACCGTTTTCCAAGAGAGAAATTGCATTTCTGAAGATGCTGCTGGTTCAAAAGGAGGAAGAGTTAATTTTTCCAAGACGTAATTGAGGTCCCATGCAGGAACTGGTGGTTTTCTGGGAGGTTTGATATTCTTTATCCCTCTTAGAAACTGTCTTAGCAAGGGATGTGAAAACACAGGTGGGTCACAGTTGTAATGTGCTGAGACAGCTGAAGCGTGGATTTTAATGGAAGAGTATGAGAGGCCACTATGAAACATTTCTGCCAAGTATTCTAATATTTGAGGTATGTTCATCACTGATGCATCCTGGCCCTTGTTGGCATTATAGATGATGAAGCTCTTCCATTTGGCCGAATAGGTTTTTCTGGTGGAAGGCCTGCGTGCCTCCAGCAAAATTTCCTGAACTTTTTCGGAGAGGGAGTCATGGGTCACAGTCATGGAACCCTCCAAGCTGTCAGCTTAAAAGTTTGCAGGTTCTGATGAACAGTCCTGTAATTGTGCTGAGTCAGGAGCAGAGGCCATTGAGGCAAGGGCCACGGTTTGGTGTGAGTTATGCTCAGTAGCAATGGATACCAGTGTTGCCTTGGCCAGTCTGGAGCTATCAAGATTCCTTTTGGTTGTTCTGCTTTGATCTTCAGTAACACCTTGGTCAGTAAAGGTAGAGGAGGGAATGCATAAATTGTTAGGGTATTCCAGCTGAAGGAAAGAGCATCCGTTCTCCAGGCTAGAGGATGGTGTGTCCTTGTGCAGAACCTTTCCAGGTGATGATTGAGATGAGAAGCAAAGAGATCTATGTCCGGTCTTCCCCATGCAGTTGTTATTTGTGAGAAAATGGCGTGGGTGTAACATCCATTCGTGTGGATCCAAGAAATTTCTGCTCAACCTGTCTGCCAGAACATTGTCCTTGCCCGGAACAAACTGGGATTGCAAGTGGATGTTCAGTTTCAGGGACTTTTCCCAAAGAGTCATTGTTAATCTGCAGAGGGGGTACGAATGAGTGCCCCCTTGTTTGTTTATGTACCACATGACAGTGGTGTTGTCTGTCCTTATTAGCAGATGACCTTGCTGAAGAGATTTTCCAAAGGCTTCTATTGCATGTATCACTGCCAACATCTCTTTTTGATTTATGTGCTGATGCATTTCCATGGGAGTCCATTGTCCTTGAATGCATCTGCCCTCCATGTGTGCCCCCCATCCATGGTCTGAGGCATCTGTTGTAATGGTTTGACTTGTTGGAGCTTTGTTGAAAGGCATGCCTTCGTTTAAATGACTTGCTTGAGCCCACCACAAGAATTCCCTTTGCAGGCATGGAATGAGTGGTATTACGTCTTCTAGGTTGTGGCTGTGTTGAGACCACAAACTTTTTAGGTACCATTGCAGCTTTCTCATGTGTAGTCCTGCCAGAGGGATTAGAAGAATGCAAGATGCCATGAACCCCAGGGCCTGCAGGGTCTTCCTTGCGGTCAGGTGGGTCAGTTTTGCTAGGCTTTTGAAGTAATCTGTTAAATGTTCTTGTTTCTCCTCTGTGAGGAAAGCCATTTGTAGTTGTGTGTCCAGCTTTGCTCCTAGAAAAATAATCTCTTGGGATGGCAGTAGTCTTGATTTTTGAATGTTGACTGTGTATCCCAAAGCCTGTTGCAATTGAATGACATAATCCAAGTTTTTTGTCAAGGTTTGTTTGCTGTCTGCTTGTATGAGGCAGTCGTCCAGGTAAGGGTATATTTGAATCCCCTGGAGTCTGCAATGTGCAACTACTGATGCCAGGCATTTCGTGAATACTCTGGGCGCAGTAGATAAGCCAAACGGCAATGGTGACAATTGATAGTGCTCTGTTCCTGCAAGAAAGCTGAGGTATCTTCTGCAACTGTGTCTGATAGGGACATGCAGGTATGCCTCCTTGAGGTCCAGAGTAACCAGCCAAGACCCCTTGCCCAGCATGGGAAGGAGTTGCTGCAACGTCAGCATCTTGAATTCTGGCACCATGAGAAAAGTGTTTAGAACGGACAAGTCCAATATAGGCCTCCATTGTTTTTCTTTTCTTGGAACAAGGAACAGTCTTGAATAAAATCCCTGGCCTTGTTCCTGAGGAGGAACCTTCTCTATTGCTTTTATTTGTAACAGCTTTGAAACTTCTACAAGTGCCTCTGCCCTTTGATTTTGTGGCAGGTTTGGCATGCCTTGTCCCGTTGGTAAGGTATGGAAGTGGAACCTGTAACCTTTGTCTATTATGTCCAGAATCCATTTGTCCTTTGTTATAATGTGCCAGTTTTTTGAGAATAAAGATAATTTTCCGCCTAGAGGTGCTTCTCTTTGAGCCTTGGTAGGCGGGGTGAAAGGTAAGTCATTGTGATTGTCCCTGTGGTGCAGGTGAACTACCTGTGCCACTTCTCTGATTTTGTGGTTGCCATTGGCGGTCCCTGTAGGGGCGTCGGTATTGCCCTCTACCTCGTGCACGCCTGTTTTTTCCCCTTTGAAACTTGTCAGAGTCTGGAAAGGACCAATTCTTTGAAGGCCAATTCCTGCTGAATCTGGGTGGCTGAACCTGGAGGAAATCCTTGACTGTCTGTACTGATTTTGCCTTTTCCTCAATAGACTTCAACACATCCTGAGCATTAGCACCAAAAAGCTTCTGTTTTTCCAGAGGTGCATCCAGGAGCTTTACTTTAACATGATCCGGCAGTGGCTGTTCTTTCAACCAAGCATGTCTACGGATAACGGCCCCTGTCATAGCTGCCCTACATGAAGCTTCCAATGCATCATAACCACACTGAAGAAAATGATTGCTAACCTGCTGAGTATTATGAACCAAATCCTGCAATGCCTTTCTATCTATAGGCTCAGGAGAGGCTAGCTTTTTCTGCAAATCATCCATTAAGTAATCCTGGTACTGAAACATATGGAAAAGGCAGTTAAGAGACCTCATGGCAAGGGTGGAAGAGGTATAAACTTTTTTGCCCCATCTCTCCAGGGACCTAGCTTCCTTGTCTGCTGGCAGGGGGGTTTTGGCCGAGGAAGTAGCCACTCCTTTGGGGCCCAGTGAAATAGTTTCTAGATCCACAGAGTGGGCCTTAAAGAGATGCTTGTGAGTTTCAGGGACCCTGTAATATCTGTCTGGGTGAGGCTGAGAACCCCTGATAAGAGAGATTAGATCAGCAGCTAGAGTCATGATCTGTCTGTCAGAAGAAGGGACCTGAGAAGTAGGTTTAGGATGGGCCTTGGCTTGGCTGGCAGCCTTAGCACGTGCAAAGGCCTTGATGGACATGGATACCGGAGGCCTAGCTGCCCCACGTGCAGGGGTAACTTTGTCCACAGGAATGGTGTCGGGTAGATCCAGAGCTTCGGTTTCTGGAGGAAAATCAACAACCGGCACCGGTGAAATCTCCGGGACCGAAGAACGCGTTAATGCGGTGTCGTCGGCCTGGAGCGGTTGAATTACCGCTTCCGAAGGGACCGATGCACTCGCGGAGGGCTTAGGTGTGGTATCGGTGGACGATGCGGGCCAAGGATGTCGGTCCCGGTCCTTTAGTTTTTTGGTAGTTTGTGCTGTCGGTTGTTCCGACGGCATGATGTAAGCATAGGATTCGCCAAAAAAGTCTTCGGCAAATTCTGCCCGGCGCCTGAGAGTGCGCTTATTAAAGCAAGCACAGGCAGCACAGGCCGAGACGTCGTGGTCTGGGCCCAGGCAAGGGAGGCAGTAAGAATGGAAGTCCTTATGAGGTATTTGTTTACCACAAGACAAACAATTATTAACTTTTTCAATTTTTTCTGACATCGGCTGAGGCAAGAAAAAATGTTCCCCAACGGGGTACTTAGCTTTAGATGACTTCGGTAACTGAAAACACAGGAGCTGACCGACCGGCACTTGCGAACTGCTTCTGCTTTGGGCACCGCGCGGCAAGAAAGACTGAAGAAGATGGTGTCGGCTGATGCCTTTATACCCCAGCCGCTCTGACGTCGGGGAGGAGACGACATCAGCCGACGCCGGACCCAGACTTTGGAATCCGGCCGACCGAAGGGCTGCCTGAGGCAGGACAACCCATATGTCAGGACTGCAGTTGCATTCTTGAAGGACATCTGTACTATGTTCATCGTGTTTCACTGTTGCAATCATTACTCTTGGGTTGAATCCCAAAGCTGAGAAAGGGTGGCTGGGCTAAATAGGATTAGGAGAGGCTATGAGGCCCTGCAGAACAGCAGTGGCAAAGCCTGCTCTGGACTTACAGTAAAGAGGTAAGTGGTAGTGCTTTGTGAAGGTGTGCACTGAACTCCAAGTTGCAGCCTCTAAGATATCTTTGGTTGGTACTCCTCTGAGGAAGGCTGCTGAAGTGGCTGCTGCTCTGGTGGACTGAGGCCTAATGCCCTTAGGCATTGATTTGCCATGTTGAAAATAGCAGAAATGGATGCAATGGCCTATCCATTTAGAAATAGTCTGTTTTGAGATAGCCTTTCCTTGTGATCCTGCAGCATATGACACTAAAAGTTGCTCAGTCTTTCCGAAAGCTTTAGTTCTGTCCAAACAGAAGCGTAAAGTACAGTTTTGTACCTACCATAAATGTAGATGTCCGAACAGGATAGCATCTGCAGTCATAACAAATGGGTTGTCCTGTCGTCAGGCAGCCCTTCGGTCGGCCGGATTCCAAAGTCTGGGTCCGGCTGATGTCGCACTTCACCCGTCATCTCTGCTGGTCTTCGGGTATAAAGGCATCAGCCGACGCCATTTTCCTCAGTGTTTCTTGCCCCAGATGCCAGTTGCCCTCTTGGAAAGCTAAATTTTGGATAAATGCCAATGTTTCCAAAAAAGTAGAAGGCAAACACAAAAAATAAGCATGTATGTACATATATACAAACAAATACACCATAAGAGACTCCCCCCTAGCTAGCTATTAGGAGGGTAAATACCCTAGGAGTACCACAGAGGGGAAGGAGGGTGGGTAATCCTGACTGCAGATGCTATCCTGTTCGGACATCTACATTTATGGTAGGTACAAAACTGTACTATGTCCTTCAAGGATGCATCTGCAGTCATAACAAATGGGTAGAATACCATAGCCAAACTAGGGGTGGAGGAAGAAAAAATTATGGTGTAGTTAGGATCCCTTGCAGTACAGCAGTGGCAAACCCTGCTTGGGATTTAGAGTATAGAGGTAGATTATAATGCTTGGCAAATGTATGCACGGAGGACCAAGTAGCCGCCTCAATAATGTCCTTGGTTGCCACTCCTCGTAAGAAAGCTGTGGTAGTGGCTGTTGCCCTTGTAGAATGAGGTCTTATGTTCTGTGGAATTGGTTTTCCATGGTAGGAGTAACAGAATCTTATGCAATTTCCTATCCATTTAGAGATTGTCTGTTTGGAAATTGCTTTTCCTTCCCTTCCTGTTGCATAGGCTACTAAAAGCTGGTCAGTTTTTCTGTTACCTTTGGTTCTGTCCAGGTAGTAGCGTAACTGTCTATGTACATCCAAGGTATGCAGCAGTCTTTCCCCCCTGTTCTGTGGGTTGGGAAAGAAGGTAGGTAGGTGGATTGCCTGGTTTAAAGACACTCTGGATACCACCTTAGGCATAAATGTAGGATTAGTTCTCATGGACACCCTATCTTGATGGAAGATTAGGAAGGGTTGTACTGCCATTAAGGCCTGTAGTTCCGAAACCCTCCTTGCTGAAGTAATTGCCAGTAGGAAAGCAGTTTTCCATGATAGGTGTTGAAGATCTGCTGTTGCTGCTGGTTCAAATGGAGGGAGTGTTAATTTTTCTAGCACAAAGTTCAAGTCCCATGCTGGCAATGGTGGTTTCCTAGGAGGTTTTACATTCTTGATCCCTCTGAGGAACTGCCTGAGTAGAGGATCTGAAAAGACAGGTGGATCAAGCTGTACTCTGCTGAAATAGCTGATGCATGTATCTTGATGGAGGAATAGGACAGGCCTGTATGTAGAAGCTCTGCCAAGTACTCCAGGATGTTAGCAATATCTATGTTCGACACATCTTTTCCTCTTTCAGCACTCCAAATGACAAACCTTTTCCATTTTCCTGCATAGTTCCTTCTTGTTGAAGGTCTGCGTGCTTCAAGGATAATGTCTTTAACCCTTTGGGATAGGTCTGGGTTAGATGCTGCTATGTGATGTTCCAGGCAGTCAGTTGCAAGGTTTTTAGGTTTGGGTGCATGATGTAGTTTTTCTGAGTTAACATCAAAGGCATCAGGGGTATTGACCACATTCTCCCCCGAGACATGCTCCTCAGCAATGGATACCAGTGTTGTCTTGGCCAATTCGGAGCTATCAGGATTATCCTTGGGCATTCCTCTCTGATTTTCAGTAGTACCTTGTGCATCAAAGGAAGAGGTGGAAATGCGTATGCTGTCAGGCCTTTCCAACTGAAGGATAGAGAGTCCACCTTCCATGCAAGTGGGTGGTATGTCCTTGTGCAGAATTTTTTCAGCTGGTGATTGAGTGGGGATGCGAATAGGTCTATTTGTGGCATTCCCATTTCTTTGTGATGGCCTTGAAGATGTCCGGGTGTAGCATCCATTCGTGAGCATCCGAGGTGGTTCTGCTTAACATGTCTGCTAGGGTGTTTTCTTTTCCCGGCACAAATATTGCCTGTAACTGGATGTTGTAGCTCAGAGCCATATTCCAAAGGTCCAGAGTCATTCTGCATAGTGGGTATGAATGAGTGCCTCCCTGTTTGTTGATGTACCACATGACTGTGGTGTTGTCTGTCCTTATCATTAAATGGCCTTCTTTGAGGAATGGTCTGAATTTCTGGATTGCTAGTTTTACTGCCAGCATTTCTTTTTGGTTTATGTGCAGGTGCAGCTGGTCTTGAGTCCACAATCCTTGTATGCATTTGTCCAACATGTGCGCCCCCCAGCCTAGGTCTGAGGCGTCTGTTGTGATGGTTTGGCTTGCTTGAAAGTTGTTGAAGGGTAAGCCTGGGTTTGACTGGCATGCTTGAGCCCACCATAGGAACTCCTGTTTCAGGCATGGGATTAGTGGGATTTCGGTTTCTAAGCTGTGCCTGTGTTGAGACCATAAATTCTTTAGGTACCACTGTAGCTTTCTCATATGCAGTCTGGCATGTGGGACCAAGATTATGCATGATGCCATGAAGCCCAAGGCCTGCAGTACTTTTCTTGCTGTTAGTTTGTTCTGCTTTGTTAATGCCAAGAAGTAAAGAGGGAGTTGTTTTGTTTTTCTGCCGTTAGGAATGCCATTTGTTTTACTGTGTCCAATTCCGCACCCAAGAATGTTCTTGTTTGGGATGGTATCAGTCTTGACTTTTGTAAATTGACTGTGTATCCCAGGGCTTGTAGTAAGCAAATGACTCTTTGTAAATCTGTTGTCAGCTTGCTTTTGTTGTCCGCTTGTAACAGGCAGTCGTCCAGGTATGGATAAATTTGGATTCCCTGTAGCCTGCAGTGAGCGATTACTGATGCCAGGCATTTTGTGAATACTCTGGGTGCAGTAGATAAGCCAAAGGGCAATGCTGAGAATTGATAATGCTCTGATCCTGCAAGAAATCTGAGGTATCTTCTGCAATTTGGTCGTATGGGGACGTGCAGGTATGCCTCCTTGAGATCTAGAGTTACCAGCCAACACTCCTTGCCCAGCAAGAGAAGAAGTTGCTGTAGGGTCAGCATTTTGAATTTTGGGACAATGATGTATGTGTTTAAGACGGACAGGTCGAGAATAGGTCTCCAACTTTTCTCTTTCCTTGGTACTAGGAAGAGTCTGGAGTAGAATCCTTTGCCCTGTTCTGTTATAGGTACTCTTTCCACAGCTCTCATCTTTGTTAATTCCGCTATCTGCTTTAGAGCTTCTGTTTTTTGATTTGGAGGCAGGTTTGGCATTCCTCTTTTTACTGGTAAGGTGTGGAAGTGGAACCTGTAGCCTTGGTCTATGGTTTGCAAAATCCACTTGTCTTTTGTGATATAGTGCCAATTTTTTGAAAATATGGCTAACTTTCCGCCTAAAGGTGCTGCTATTTGCTCCCTGGTAGGCGGTGTCAGAGCCAAGTCACTGTGATTGTCCTGTTGTAGTGGCAGTGGTTGTGTCTGTGCCTCGGTTATTGCCTTGCCACTGTTGTCCTCTGTAGGCACCTCCTCTGGATTGATTTTTGCCTCTAGAGCGTCTATTCCTGCCTCTTTGAGATTTTGAGGAGTCTGGAAAGGACCAATTTTTGGCAGGCCAGTTCCTGCTAAACCTTGGGGGCTGAACCTGTAAGAAATCCTTAACTGTTTGTACAGATTTTGCCTTCTCTTCCATTTTCTTCATTACTTGCTGAGCAGGTTTACCAAATAGACTGGTCTTATCCATAGGAGCATCTAACAGCTTTGCTTTAACATGATCCGGCAAGGCCTGTTCTTTCAACCATGCATGCCTTCTTATCACTGTGCCAGTCATGGCTGATCTAAATGAAGCCTCCAGTGCATCATAGCCACATTTTAAAGAATGGTTACTAACCTGTTGGATGTTATTTACCATTTCTAAAACATATTTCTTATCTAAGGAGTCATCAGAGGACAGCTTCTTAGTTAACTGATCAAGCATAAACTCTTGGTATTGGATCATATGAAACTGACAGTTTAAAGCTCTAGCTGAGAGAGTAGCAGAGGTGTAAACTTTTTCCCCCATCTCTCTAAGGACCTGGATTCCCTTTCAGAAGGAATAGGGTTTTTGCTGAGGTCGAGGCTACTGCCTTAGGCCCCTGGGATATAGTCTCAGGATCTGCAAGTGGGGCCTTGTAAAGGTGGTGATGAGTGTCTGGCACCCTGTAAAATCTATCTGGTTTGGCAGGGGCTGGAGGTAAAGTATCAGGAGCGGTGCAAACATCATTAAATGCATCATCCACAACAGGCAGTACTGGAGGTATAGCTAAGGGCCTATGTTGTGGTAAGTGCAGAAATGTCCTAAGCCTTTTTCTTGAATCTGAGAAATCTTGTCCCTGCCATTGGAATTGTTCTCTCATGGCATGTAAGGTTTCCCCAAAGGAAAATTCCTCTGGTGGAGAGGCAGATGGAATGGATTCTTCAGCATCTGAATCTTCATAAGTAGAAAAAGGAGCCTCTGGCTGGTCTGTAATGTCTGAGTCATCCGCAGAATCATCAGAGGACACTGGCTCGGGGGGCTCTGCCCTAGATCTCTTTTCTGGGGGCTGACAGGCCCTGTCTGGGTGAGATTGGGATCCTCTAATTAAGGATATTAAATCCTCTGCCAGAGTAAGCATTTGTAAACTAGAAGTGGGCCTGTGTGAAGGGGGCTTAACAGGCACTGATTTAACAGTTTTGGCTGCTTTAGCCCTGGCAAAGGCCTTAATAGACATGGCTGCAGGAGGCCTAGCAGCACCACGTGCTGGGGTAGAGAAATCCAAAGGGATGGTGTCTGATAAATCACTAGGAACCACAGTAGTAGGCAAAACTTCTGAGGCCGATTCAACTAAGGTAGCAGGAGCCTCAGTAGCAGTCATGGATTCGGCTGAAGATTGACCGGCTTTCTCGGTTTCGGCCGAAACTGAGACACTCGCGGCTTGCTTAACCGTGGTTTCGGCTGAAACCGCGGACCGCGAGTGTCGGTCTTTTTCTTTGCGTTTTTTAACAATTTGGGTAGTCTGAGGATCCAACGGCATAATGTACGCAAAATCTGAGCCGAAAAACTGTTCAGCAAACTCCGACCGACGCCTAAGCGTTCGTCGGTTGAAGGAAGCACAGGCCGAACAGGCTGCTACGTCGTGGTCTGGGCCTAAGCAAGGCAGGCAGTAAGAGTGGAAATCTTTATGAGGTATTTGTTTCCCACAAGTTAAACAGTTATTGACTTTTTCTGACATCGGCTGAGGCAAGAAAGAGTCCCCAACGGGTACTTAGCTTTTAGAAGTCTTGAAGTAGTATTCGGTAGTAGTAATCTCTGGATCTGACCGACCGGCACTTGCGAACAGCTTCTGCTTCGGGCGCCACGCGGCAAGAAAGACTGAGGAAAATGGCATCGGCTGATGCCTTTATACCCGAAGACCAGCAGAGATGACGTCGGGTGAAGTGCGACATCAGCCGAAGCCGGACCCAGACTTTGGAATCCGGCCGACCGAAGGGCTGCCTGACGACAGGACAACCCATTTGTTATGACTGCAGATGCATCCTTGAAGGACATCTGCCTGTGTATGTCCAAAGAATGCAGAATTTTCTCACCCTTGTTCTGTGGATTAGGATAAAAGGTTGGCAAGTGAATGGTTTGGTTAAGGGCCACACTGGACACCACCCTTAGGCATAAATATAGGGTTTGTCATCAGAGAAACCCTGTCTGGATGAAAAATTATGAAAGGTTCCACAGCCATGAGTGCTTGTAACTCCAAGACTCGCCTTGCAGAGGTTATTGCTAGGAGCAGAGCTGTTTTCCAGGATAACAATTTTATATCTGCTGTTGATGCTGGCTTGAAAGGAGGCAGTGTGAGTTTTTCCAAAACATAATTGAGGTCCCAGGCCAGAATTGGTGCTCTCCTTGGAGGCCTAATGTTTTTGGCCCCTCTGAGGTACTGCCTTATTAAAGGATGGGAAAAGATAGGTGGTTCCGTATTGTAATGGGCTGAAATGGCAGAGGCATGAATCTTAATTGATGAGAAGGAAAGGCCTTTGTTCAGCATCTCAGTTAGGTATTGTAAAATCTGAAAGATATTTGGTGTGCACATGTCAATGCCTTGTTCCTGGTTCCAAGCACAGAATCTCTTCCATTTTTCTGCATAAGATTTTCTGGTGCTGGGCATCCTGGCCTCCAAGATAACATCCATAACAGCTTTTGAAAGAGGAGTGTTCTGAATGGCTACATTATCCGCCATGCTGCCAGATTTAAGGTCCTGAGTTGGCTGTGCAGGATCTAATTGTTTTGTTGGGTCAGCAAGTGAGAAGTTTGAGGCAATATCCATGCTGGACCCTGAGACAAGCTCTTTAGGACTGGGTACCAGTGCTGGCGTAGCCGGTCTGGTGCAATCAGTATCATTTTTGGCTTCTCTTGTCTGACCTTTAGGAGTACCCTGGAAAGGAGAGGCAGTGGGGGAAAAGCATATACCGTTAGACTTTTCCAGCTGAAGGATAGGGCGTCCACTTTCCATGCTTGCTTGTGATAAATCCTTGTGCAAAATCTCTGCAATTGGCAGTTGTGAGGGGAGGCAAATAGATCTATGTCTGGGCATCCCCATTTCCTTATTATCATGCTGAAGACTTGTGGATCCAGTTTGCATTCGTGGGGATCCATAAGGTTTTTGCTTAGTTCGTCTGCCAGAGTATTTGTTTTTCCTGGCAGGAATTGTGCTTGCAGGTGAATTTGAAAAGCCAGTGCTGTGTCCCATAAGGTCACATTGCTTGTCTGCAGAGGGGGTAGGAATGTGTACTTCCCAGCATGTTTATGTACCACATGACCGTAGTGTTGTCTGTCTTTATCAGTAACTGTCCTGGATGAAGCAGGTCCTTGAAAGCTGTCAGGGCATTTTGAACAGCTAGCATCTCTTTTTGATTGATATGAAGATGCATCTGGTTTTCAGGCCATGTGCCCTGAATACATTTTCCTGCCATATGGGCCCCCAGGCATAATCTGATGCATCCACTGTCAGTGTCTGTCTGGCTGTGGGTAAACTGAATGGCAGACCCTTGTTGTGGTGACAGGCTTCTGCCCACCATCGAAACTCCTGTCGCAGGCAGGGAATGAGTGCAATTACTGTCTCCAGGCTGTGGCAATGCTGAGTCCAAACACTTTTTAGGTACCATTGTAGTTTCCTCATATGCAGTCTGGCATATGGAATTAGTAGAATGCAAGATGCCATGAAACCCAAGGCCTGCAGGATTTTCCTTGCAGATAAGTGGGATTTTGTTGCCAATTTCTTGAAGTAGTCAGATGCTTTTGTTTGTCTGGTGTGAGATAAGCCATCTGGGCAGTTGTATTTAAGCTTGCACCCAGGAAAATTATTGAAAGGGCACTAGTTTTGATTTCTTTTCGTTTACTGTGTACCCTAGGCCCATTAGTAATCTTTTTACAAACACCAGATGCTTCAGAAGAATGTCTTTGTTCTCTGCTTGAATTAGGCAGTCGTCCAAGTAAGGATAAATTTGAATTCCTTTTAGTCTACAAAATGCAATTACTGGTGCCAGGCATTTTGTGAAGACCCTGGGTGCAGTAGATAAGCCAAAGGGCAGTGCAGAGAATTGGTAATGCATTGAGCCAGCTATGAATCTGAGGTATCTTCTGCATGATTGTCTGATTGGGACATGCAGGTATGCCTCTTTTAGGTCCAAAGTTACGAGCCAAGCCTTCTTGCCCAGCATGGGCAGTAGCTGCTGTAGTCAACATCTTGAATTTTGGAACTTCCAGAAACGTATTTAAAATTGACAGGTCCAGTATTGGTCTCCAGGTTTTGTCCTTTCCGGGTACTAGAAAAAGTCTGGAGTAAAATCCTTGCCCCTGCTCTTGCTGTGGTACTTGCTGAATGGCCCTCATGTCCATGAGGGCTGTAATTTGTTTTTGTGCCTCTGCCCATTGATTGTGTGGCAGGTCTCGTATACCTTTTGACCTTGGTAGGGTGTGAAAATGAAACCTGTAGCCTTGGGACACAATGTTCAGGACCCATTTGTCTTGGGTAACCATTTGCCAATTTGATGAAAAAAGTGCTAGTTTTCCCCCTAAGGGGGCTGCCAAAAGAAAGGTGCTTGGATCTGGTAGAGGAAAGTCATTGGGACGGTTTCCTGTAAGGTTGTGATTTGTCTTCTCTGCTTTTGGAGGTAGGAGAACCCCATTGTTTTGGCCTGTATGAGCCTTGGGGCTGAGATCTGCCTCTGGGACGCCTGTATCTGCCTCTTTGTGGTCTGTCTGACACTGGAAAGGACCAATTTTTAGACGGCCAGTTCCTGCTAAACCTGGGTGGCTGCACCTGTAAGAAATCCTTGACTGTCTGCATGGATTTTGCTTTATCCTCCATTTTTTTTAAATGCCTCTTCTGCTTTAGCACCAAACAAAGTATCATGCTGTAATGGTGCATCTAATAATTTTGCTTTAACATGATCAGGCAGATTCTGGTCCTTTAACCAAGCATGCCTTCTAATAACAGAACCTGTAACAGCTGCACTGCAAGAGGCCTCCAGTGAATCATAACCACATTGCAAAGTATGCTTTCCCACTTGTTCAGCTGCATGCAATAAATCCTGCAATTCCTTGTTCTCTGAACCTTCAGTATTTGTCAACAATTTCTGTTTAAGCAGTGCCATTAAATTTTGCTGATATTTAAGCATATGAAACTGACAATTTAAAGCCCTTACAGCCAGGGTAGCAGAAGTGTAGACTTGTTCCCCCATCTGTCTAGAGCCCTAGAATCCCTGTCAGATGGGACAGGGTTTTTTGCAGTGGAAGCTTTAATCCCTTTGGGACCCTGAGATATAGTTTCTGGGTCAGCAGCGGGGTTTTTATATAGGAATTTATGAGAATCCGGGACCCTGTAGTACCTGTCTGGCTTAGCAGGTGCAGGGCAGGGGGTAAAGAGTCAGGGGACAGGCCGGACTCTGAAAATACATCATCTACAATATCCAGGACAGGTGGAATAGCAAGGGGTCTGTGCTGAGGAAGTAGCAGAAAGTCTCTGAGCCTTTTCTTAGATTCAGAATAATCTTGGCTCTCCCAGTGGAAATGCTCCCTCATAGTATGCAGGGTTTCCCCAAAAGAATAATCCTCAGGAGGAGAGGCTGAAGGAATGGATTCTTCAGCATCAGAATCCTCATAGGGAAGCATGGAGTAATCCTGTTCAGAAGAGGAATCAGAGGAAATAGAAACCTGATCAGAAGAATCATACTCTGTCTCTTGCCTAGGCCTCTTATCAGGAGGGGGATGGGAGCCCCTGATCAAACTAATTAGGTCTTCGGCCATTTTGAGCATCTGTTTTTTTAGGCATGGAAGTCTGAGGAGGAGAATGCTGTACTTGTTTCTTTGTCTTTAGAGCTGCTTTAGTCTTTGTCTTTGAAGCTGAAGATGGCTTAATATATAGTTGTGTAGGTCTGAAGACACCCTCAGAAGCCGATGCCTAATCAGCAGTTCCGGACCCATCTGAGGGAATGATTTCCAAGTGTCCAATACCTTGAGTTTCCAGAGGCCCAGTCGGCTCCACGTGGGAGTCGGAAGCGGCCTGTGGCTCTGAGGTAGCGGGTGCCAGGGGCTGCGAAAGCGCCTCACTGAGAACTGGCGACTGGCCTAGCAGAGGCTTTGTCATCGGTTTTGGACCTTGGATGCCTATCCTTTTTCCTTGTCCTTGAGTTTTTTTTGTAAACTCCGGCTGTCGGCTGGTCCGACGGCATTATATAATTAAATCTTCTGCTAAAGTAATGAAATGCAAAATCGAAAAGATGCTTGATAGTGCGTTGGTTAAATCTAGCACAAAACAGACAGCTAGCAACATTGTGATCAGGGCCTAGGCAAGGAATACAGTAAGAGTGAAAATCCTTATGAGGTATTTGCTTCCCACAAGAAATACAATTGTTAACTTTTTCTGACATCGGTCTGGTGCAAGAAAAAAGTTTCCCCAATGGGGTACTTAGCTTTAATGAAGACTTTGGTTCTGAAATTCGGATTTGAAAATCTCAGGAGTCGGCCGACCAGCACTTGCGAACTGCTTTTGCTTCGGGCACTGCGGGGCAAGAAAGACTGAAGAAAATGGCGTTGGCTGCATCTTTTATACCCCTGGCGCACTGACGTCAGGGAAGAGGCAACAGCAACCGACGCCGGACCTAGACTTTGGAATTCTGGCTGACTGAGGGTAGCCTGCCAGCAGGATAACCCAAGAGTAATGACTGCAACAGTGAAACATGATGAACATCATCTTGCTTCCCAACAGCATTGCTTTCTGTATGACCTTGGGGATGAGTGGAAAAGGAGGAAAAGCATAAAAGAGTCCCGGGGGCCAATCGTGAACTAGTGAATCTCTTGGAGACTCCCCAGAGGGGGGATGAGAGAGAAATAGGTACTGCATTTGGTGTTGACAGGACTGGCAAAGAGGTCGCAGCAGGGTTGTCCCCACCTGTGAAAGATCATGCTAGCTATTTTCTGGTTCAAAGACAATTCATGAGGTAACAAAATTGCCCTGCTTAGCTTGTCTGCTATTACGTTGGAAGTCCCTGGGATATGCGTTGCAACGAGAAAGCGTTGGGAAGAAATCACCCAATCCCAAACTCGCATGGCCTCTCGACATAAGGGGTATGATCTGGTTCCCCCTTGTTTGTTTAGATACCAGACAACCGACATGTCGGTCTGGATAGCTATCGTCCCTACAGGGAGAAGGTTGTGAAGTGCCTGCAACACTAGAAGCACCGCCCTCATCTCTAGGACATTGATATGCAGATGGGCCTCCTGCTCTTGCCATGTGCCTTGGACAGCCCTGCCAAGATAATGCCCCCCCCCCCCACCCTATCTGAGAGGCATCCGTGGTCACAGTGGCAACGGGTCAGTGCGCTACAAAGGGAGTCCCTGTGGTAAGATGACCTGGTTGAATCCACCAACGAAGGTCATTTTTGCAAGAATCTGTAATCAGGATCTGATGATGTAGGGACAACTGATGAAACGACCACTGGGATGACAGGAGCCATTGGAGTATTCTCATATGTAGTCTTGCTAAAGGTACCAATGTTATGGTTGACACCACAGTCCCGAGAAGCTGCAACACCACCTTCGCTTTGACTCTTTGAAGGGAAGTAAATTTGTTGCACAAGATTCTGTATTCTGTCTGTAGGCAGTCTGGCTGACATCTCGACTGTGTCTATGTTTGCTCCTATAAAAGTTATAGGCTGAGTGGGCAAAAAAGAGGATTTTTCCCAGTTTATCGAGATTCTCAACTGGGAACAGAACTTAATTGTGGAATCTCTTGATTGAATTAGGTGATGCCTGGTAGTGGCGGTCGGGTACCAATCATCCAGGTATGGAAAGACTTGGATTCCCTGACGCCGCAAATGAGCTGTGACTACTGCCATGCACTTGGTAAACACCCAGGGGGCTGTGGTGAGACCAAAGGGCAGCGCCCGAAACTGGTAATGATTGTCTCCCAGCTGGAAGCGTAGGTAGCTCCTTGATGCTTTGTCCATCCTTATGTGGTAGTAGGCATCCTGGAGATCTATTGAGCACATCCAGCTGTCTCTCCCCAACAAAGGGAGTATGGATTGTGGAGTGACCATTCGGAACTTGGACTTCTTTACATGCTCGTTTAACCTGCTGAGGTCTAGGATGCGTCTCCAGTCCCCTTTTCTTTTTGGAACTAAAAAGAACCTGGAGTATGTTCCGAATCCTGTCTGGTCTGTTGGGACCTTTTGGATGGCTTTTTTTAATAGCAGCTTTTCTATCTCTATAGCCACTTGATCCCTGTGATTGGGTGGTACACATCTGAGATCCTTTTGGGAGGGCGTGGAGGATGAGAAAAGGGTATAGAGTAACCTCTGGTAATGATGTCTTGTACCAACTTGTCTCGAGTGAGATTTAGCCAGGCTTCTGGGTACAAGGACAGGCGACCCTCGACCGGCTCCAGAGATGCACAGTCGGGTTCCACATCAGGAACCCTGATACGGATGGTCACGAAAGGAATCGCAACCTCCTTGATTTTGTGGGCCTCCCCTGCCTCTAGGGCGACGTCTACCATTATTTCCTCCTCCCCTGCCTCTGAAGAAGGAATCACCTTGTGTGTCCTGGAAAGGTCTCTGTGATTTCTTGAACCACATTTTGCCACTCTTCTGACCTTTAGGGTAAGGTCTAGAAGGAACGGTAAAATGGACTCCCACAGCAGAGATAGAGTCTTTCCTTCCTGCTCACACCTGGTGAGGGTATCTTTCACCTTGGGTCCAAAAAGAGAGGATCCATCCACAAGAGCATTGGTGAACGTAGACTTGAAAGGCTCAGCAAAGTTGCATACATGCATCCAGGAATGTCTCCTTAATGAGACTCCTGAACCCGCCACCCTATAAGCACCATCAGCTGCATACGAGATCAGCCGCATGGAGGAGTTAACAATAGATGTGAGGGTAACCAACTGAGCCGACATTGTAGATGGGACTGCTTCGGTCGAGGTACCCTGAAGAGTATCTCCTAACTCTTTTAGGAGATCTCTCTGAAGTCTCGCAAAATGTGATAGATAGTTCAGTGATCTGAGTGTAAAAGCCGCTGAAGAGAAGATATGCTTCCCGTACCCATCCATCGTCTGGGACTCCTTGTTAGGTGGATGGATAGAAGAAGTAGTCCCTGCTAGCTCTTTCTTAGTGGCCGCTGCCACCACCATGGCATCAACAGGTAAACCCTTAGATAAAAACTCTTTGTCCTTAGGGGCAGAGAGAAATTTATTCGGCCTCCTGGGGACTGGTTCCACGGCATTGGGAGTCTGCCATGCCTTCTGACTCAAGAGATCTAGCAATTCATCAAATGGAGGAGACACCCATGAAGCTGAGGGTTGAGACCCAAAAGCTTTCAGGTACACTGACTCCTCATCAGAAGGGGAAATGGTGGGCCAGCCGCCTCTCTGCCTGAGGATCTCCAAAATGTCTGCAAAAGAGACATCTTCAGAGGACGACTTAGGGGACCCCTCAGACTCATCGAGGTCAGTGTCAGATGTGACAGGCTCATCAGGGGAGTCTACATGCTTTCTCTTACATGATCTCTTCTGAGGGGGCTCCTCAGTGGGGTCTTCTGGGGAGGTCTCAGAAGATCGGGGACCACCCAAACGGGGGTCCTGAGGCTGTGTCTACCATCCTGGGGGAGTGAGGATGCTGAAACCGTAGTTGGTGCTTGAGGGAGTATAGCATTGGTACTCCTACGTGGTATGGATGAACTATCCAACATGCTCCTCATCTTCACGAAAACGGATTCTTCCGAACGACGCCCCGGCTTTGAGGAGAGCGTAGGCACCGATGGCTCCAAAGGAATCGGCTTTGAGAACGATGTAGGGTCTGAGCTCACTCAGGTTGACACACCAAGAGGAAGACTTGGCCCCGAAGAGGTTCGGTTCCAAGTGTCCCCCTTGGCCCGGCCCAACCGAAGAGCTTTGGACCCTAGACACTTCGGACTGCGCCGACAGTGTCAGAGTGGGGCTCGGCTTCGAGACAACCACCCGGGGTGCTAGAGCTGAGGACACCACTATAGTCGGTACCGAGAGCGTCGGCTTCAAAGGCCCAATCTGGGTTGGAGGAGGAAACAGAGCAGGGTCGGTAACAGGAGTCGGCTCCGAGACAGAAGTGGTTGGAGCCGATAAAAATTTTGGCAAGGCCGACGACTTAAGGAGTCTGAGCACCACTCTCTCAATGTCTTCTTCAGAAAAGCAACTGGAGGATCTGGAAGACAGAGTTGGAGAACTCGCTCTCTGTAATATAGGTGATTTTAAAGTAGGGGAGACTGGTGGAATGTCTGTAGACCAGCTCCGAAGAGGACTGCTGGTGATCGGCACCAAAGCACTGGGTGCCGACACTGCAATGTCCGTGTCCAGAATCTCGATCGGCTCCAAGGACAGTGGAGCCGAAGAGACAGAGACCATCTGCGATTTTAGGTAACTTCTGTGAAGGTTCAGAGACAGAAGTTGAGGCTGGAGAAGGCCTTTTGAAGGTATTGCCCTTATCTTTACTGGAAGAATGTGACCTAGCAGAGGAGGACGAGCTGGCTAGGTCTTCCTCGAAAGAAGGTTTTAACAATCCTTTTAGAATCAACTTGTTCTTCCGTTCCTGGAGCACTCTAGGACTAAAGGAATGGCAAAAGAGACAAGTCTCTTGAAGATGTATGACCCCTAAACAGTACACACAGATGTTATGTCCATCAGTGATGGACATTTTTTGAGAGCATTTAGTACACTTTTTAAATCCTGACTGTTTATCCTCTTTATGTTCCTTAGACATAATGGCAGTCTCAATAGGCGACTGAAGAGAAAAAGCAACACACTCACTCAACAAGAGAGGAACTAGATCCTCTAACTTAAACAGATCTAGCCCTATTTCTCACAACAAACAACCAAGGGAAGTTTTACTAGGTTCTCTAACTTAAACAAACCTAGTGTAAAGGAAAGGTAAACAGCCTAATACCTCTAAGTAAAATGGTTTAGTAAAACGCACACACTCACGGGAACACACACACAAAAAAGGCTAACACGCCCAAAATTTTATAGCGGAATATTCAAATCCAGGAAAAAGACAAGTCCGGTTAAATTAACAAAAATCGGTTATCACAATAAGGCTAACAGCAATAAGAAAAGCACTTCACAAGAAGTTAAAAAACTTCTAACAATCAGAATAATAAAGAAATAAATCACTTAGCCACGGCCAACCAAAAGAAGAAGACGCGGCAAATGAGATCTGGGGAATGTGCACATGCATCATGGGATACCTATTAGCCACGAGCCAATCAGACGTTTTCAGGCTTTCTAAGCGGCCGAGTCGGAGCCGAGGATCGGCTCCGAACCCACATGTAATAATGGAGGCGAGATAGGACTACAAAACATCAAACAGTTTTGTAAACTCTCATTACGGAAACATCCTCTTAAATGTATTGGACCCCTCAGAGACATCACCACAGGGATAGTGTGGGAATATGTCCATAAACTTTAACGGCTATATCTCCTCATATGTGCAGGATGGGTCCATTAGCATCTGAGGATACTCCCTGATGCTAACTTTACCTGACATCAACATGGAGTTCGTAAATTTATTTGGGCTTTAGGTGAATATAAAATTTACAAAGCTTTTTATTCAGCAATGACTCCAATATGAAACATAGTTTGCAAAATCCATCACTGCATTCAACTCGTCATATACTACAATTTATACACAGTTGTGAACAATATACTTTAAGGGACTGCTTGAAGTAGACCAGAATGGAGTACTCCCAATGCTGCCACTGTAGTAGCATCCAAACGGATCATACTGGTAAGCAAAAATATGAGCTACAGATGTTTCTAACCCTTGCTCCACGAAACAGCAGCAGCTTTGCAGCAGAAATATTTCAGCATGTCAGGTGGACAACAGGGGGAATCAACTTTAAGGTAGGATGATCCATACTTTGTGCAGCTAAGAAAATTAACATTAAGATATTAAAGATCCACCAACATGTCTCAGAGCATTCTACTTTTCATATCATTTTATTTACTGTTTTACTTAAATAAAAGTGGACATATCAATGTGTGCTTATTAAGTCATACACTGGATTGCATTGCATGGGGACAAAAAATGCTTTTTGAAGACAATACCTTCTGTTCTTGGTGTGCGAATTATGGGTACTTTCTGCTTTGATTCTAAATATAGAACGGCGTGGAATTGGAGTCTGAAGATAAAATGAGTTTTGTGGTGTCTTTTTGGTGACATTACAGCACTGTGCATGTGTGCTTCAAGTATTACACACTGTACACGTTGTCTAAAAGAAAAATTACAAGTAATGACAATAAATCACATGAGCAGTATGCCTTAATGAGTTGTAGAAATGTTTCAAACTATTTACATTGTTAACAGGGAAGAGTTTGATGATTTATCTACACACACATATGGGTCTACTTCATTTGACTGACAGACCATTTAATCGAAACACATTTGATCGAAATTTCATTTGGTCGACAACCAGTATTCAAGGCATAAAACTGGGATTTGTCCCCCTCCCCAATGTCGTGGGACCCTGGAGTTGGTATATATAGTTGGGGGGGGGGTGAAGCCCCCCCCCACCTATTTTTGTTTTTTTTACAGGAAAGTAAGTGGGGGGTTTCACCCCCCATACCCCCCAATGTGGGGGGCTATGCCCCCCACCCCCCCAACTATATATACCAACTCCAGGGTCGCACGACATTGGTGAGGGGGACAAATTCCTGTTATTTGCCTGGAATACTGGTTTTTGACCAAATGAAATTTCGATCAAATGGGTTTCGATCAAATGAAGTAGACCCATATATATATATATACGTATATATATATATATATATATATATATATATATATATATATATATATATATATATATATATATATATGTATATATATACACACACACACACACACACACACATATATATATATATATATATATATACACACACACACACACACACACACACACACACACACACACATATACATTCACACACACACATTTGTTTCAGAGTGCATGCAGTAGTAAACTTGTATGTGAACAATAATATTGCATCGGTATGGTCCGAGATTCACTTTAAGAGAAACTGTATAAAGTGATAGCAATGGAATGTATCTATGTACATCAATTTGTTTGCAAATATAAACCTGTCAAATAAAGTACAGTTGTGTACACTTACCATAAATGTAGATGTTCGAGAGTATTCATTGTTGCAGTTATCACACTTGGGTTATCCCTGCCAGGGTTAGCCCTCAGTCGGCCCGAATACAGAGGCTTAGTATTTCTGTCTCTGTTGCTGTCGCTCCAAGACTGACGTCATGTCGTCAGTGGTATAAAAACAGGCAGCTGACACCATTACATCAGTTTTTCTTGCTCCAAATGTCAGATGCCCCCAAATAGGGAGCAAGGTTATGGTAGAATAACACCACCAGTAGAAAGTACATACCAAATATCACTATAAGGAGTGAGAAAGAGAGAGAGAGAGAGAGAGACAAGGGGGATGGAGGGTGGGAAACCAGGACTGCAACAGTGAATACACTCAAACATCTACATTTATGGTAAGTGTACACAACTGTACTATGTTCTTCATGTTTCACTGTTGCAGTCGTCATACTTGGGTTGATTCCCAAAGCTGAAGAAATGGGTGGAGGCAGTCAAGAAGAGTTGGGGCTGGCTAGAATGCCCTGCAGGACTGCGGTTGCAAAGCCTGCCCTGGATTTGGAAACGATAGGCAGGTGGTAATGCTTGGTGAAGGTGTAAACAGAACTCCATGTTGCAGCCTCCAGGACGTCCCTGGTAGGGACCCCTCTGAGAAAAGCTGCAGAGGTGGCAATTGCCCTAGTGGAATGTGTTCTGACCTCCTGTTGGGGTGGTTTCCCATGGTGTTTGTAACAGAAATGGATACAGTGTGCTATCCATTTGGAAATGGTTTGTTTTGATATGCCCTTGCTCTCTGCCCCTGCTGCAAAGCTGACCAGTAACTGCTCAGATTTCCTAAAGGACTTAGTCCTAACCAGGTAGAATCTGAGCTGTCTGTGCACATCTAAAGAGTGCAGGATCCTTTCCCCCTTATTTTGAGGTGTAGGGAAAAAGGTGGGCAAATGAATAGATTGGTTGAAAGTCACACTGGACACTACTTTAGCCATGAACGTTGGGTTAGTCCTGAGGGAGATCCTGTCAGCATGGAAAATGATGAAGGGTTCCACAGCCATGACTGCTTGTAGCTCAGACACTCTTCTAGCTGAAGTGATGGTCAGAAGCAAGACTGTTTTTCAAGAGAGGAATTTTAACTTTGATGAACCTGCAGACTCAAAGGGGGGTAGTGTGAGCTTTTCCAACACAATATGGTCCCAAGTAGGGGTAGGGGCTCTTCTGGGTGGCCTTAAGTTGTTAGCCCCTCTAAGGAACTGCTTGATGAGGGGCTGTGAAAATAGAGGTGGCTCTGTGCTGTAATGAGTAGAGACGGCAGAGGCATGGATTTTAATAGAAGAGAAGGATAGGCCCCTGTGAAGCTGGTCTGCTAGGTAATCCAGGATGAGAGGTAAGGAGGGCTGTGCTGGTTCAGCTCCTTTATCCTGGATCCAGGAGCAATACCTTTTCCACTTGTCAGCATAGGATTTTCTAGTGCTGGGGCATCTGGCTTCACATATAACATCAAAGACTTGCTTACTTAGGCTGGCCACTGGAGGAGAGGTCAAGGAATAAGCCAGGCTGCCAGGTTCAGGGTCTGTAATTGTGGATGCAAGAACTCTCCCTTTTGCTGCATCAGGAGAGTTGGAATCTGAGGGAGGTGCCATGGAGGCAACGGTGACAGG
Source organism: Protopterus annectens (assembly GCF_019279795.1). NCBI lineage: Eukaryota > Metazoa > Chordata > Ceratodontiformes > Protopteridae > Protopterus > Protopterus annectens. The sequence goes on along the minus strand of NC_056735.1, from coordinate 275,965,358 downwards.
CTGTACAATAGTGGGTACCAGTGCTGGCGTGGCCAGTCTGGGGCAATCAGGATTGCCCTTGGTCTTTCCTCCCTTATTTTGAGTAACACCCTTGTAAGAAGAAGCAGAGGGGGAAATGCATAGATCGAGAGGTTTACCCATTGGAAGGATAGGGCATTCACTTTCCATGCCTTGCTATGAGGTTCCCTAGTGCAGAATTTGCTGAGCTGGTGGTTACTGTGGGAGGCAAATGGGTTCACCTTCGGGGTACCCCATTTCTGGGTTACGAGGCTGAAGGTGCTGTGGTTGAATTGCCACTCGTGTGGGTCTGGGAGATTTCTGCTGAAGTTGTCTGCCAGAGTTTTGGTTGTCTAGCAGGAATTGTGCTAGCAGGTGAATCTGCATGGCTGAAGCTATGTGCCAAAGGGTCATGGCTAGCCTGCATAGTGGGTATGAGTGGGCTCCTCCCTCCTTGCTGATGTACCACATCACTGTGGTGTTGTCTGTTTTGATTAGTACAGGCCCCTGATAGAGTAGGGGTCTGAAAGCTGTCAGAGCGTGCTGAACAGCTAGCATCTCTTTTTGGTTGATGTGCAGATGAATTTAATTTGGGCTCCAGTGGCCATGAATGCATCTGCCATCCAGGTATGCACCCCAGGCATAGTCTGATGCATCTGTGGTTATGGTCTGGGCGGCGTGAGGTTGTGAAAAGGTAAGTCCCTTGTTGTGGTTGCATGCTGCTGCCCACCAAAGAAAATCTTTCCTTAGACAAGATATCATAGGTATAATATTTTCCAGGTCCTGAGAATGTTGACACCAAAGACTTTTTAAGTACCACTGAAGTTTCCTCATATGCAGTCTGGCATATGGAATTAGTAGAATGCAAGCGCCGTGAACCCTACAGCTTGCAGGATGTTCCTTGCAGATAACTGGGTTCTGGTGGCCAGTTGAGAGAAGTTGCCTGTCAGATAGGCTCGTTTTTCTGGAGTAAAGAATGCCATCTGGGATGCTGTGTCCACGCTTGCTCCCAGGAATACAATTTTCTGACTGGGGATTAGTTTGGATTTCTTTTCATTTCAAGTGTACCCCAGTGAGGTCAGTAGATCTTTTACAAATGTCAGGTGCTGTAACAGCTTTTCCTGATTGTCTGCCTGAATCAGGCAGTCGTCCACGTAGGGGTAAAGTTGAATAATCCTTTGTCTGCAAAAAGCAATGGCTGGAGCCAGGCATTTTGTGAAAACTCTGGGAGCAGTGGATAAGCCAAAGGGAAGTACAGGGAACTGATGATGCATAGATCCTGCCCTGAAATGTAGACATTTCCTGCAAGAGTCTCTGATTGGGATGTGCAGATAGGCCTCTTTTAGGTCTAGAGTGGCTAACCAGCCATCTTTGTATAGCATAGGAAGAAGCTGCTGGAGGGTGAGCATTTTGAACTTTGGTACCACCAGGAAGGTGTTTAGCACATATAAATCTAGGACTGGGCACCAGGTGCCCTCTTTTCTGGGTACCAGGAAAAGTCTGGAATAGAAACCTTGGCCTATCTGGTCTGCAGGAACAGGCTGAATTGCCCTCATGAAGAGCAGGGAATGAACTTGGTTTCATGCCTCTGCTCACTGGTTTGGAGGAAGATTTGGGAACCCTTTTGGGGTTGGCAGTGTGTGGAAATAAAATTTGTACCCCGGGACACTATGTTGAAGACCCATCGATCATTGATGATGGAGGCTCAGTTTTTTACATGGTAGGCAAGTTTTCCTCCTACGGGCACAAGCAGGTGGGCAGACGTAAGAGGTGGAGTTGAAAAGTCATTGTGAATTCTTTCCATAAGGGAGTGGCTTAGCACTTCTGTTTTAGTAGAAGACGTACTCCATTGCTTAGATCTCTGCATACCCTGAGACTGTTGTCTTGGGGGGGGGGGGGGGTCAGCTTCCCCTAGGTCTAGTCTGAGATGGCCTTGAAGGGGCTGGAAAGGACCAATGTTTTGAGGGGCAATGCCTACAGAATCTTGGAGGCTGGACCTGCAAAAAGTATTTAACTGTCTGCAGAGACTTAGCTTTGTCTTCCATCTTTTTTTAAAACCGCTAATGCTATGGTGCCAAACAGATTGTCTTTGTTCAGTGGTGCATCCAATAATTTTGATTTGACATGGTCTGGAAAGGTCTGTTCCTTAAGCCAAGCATGCCTTCTAAGTACAGAACCTGTGACTGCTGCCCTGCAGGATGCTTCTAGGGCATCAAACCCACATTGCAGAGTATGCTTTCTAACTTGGCTTGCAGAATGCATGCGCTCCTATAATTCTTTATTTTCCGCACAATCAGCGAAGGTAGATAAACTAAGTTCCATAGTATGTTGCTGGTATTTCAGCATGTGAAACTGACAATTTAATGCTCTAATGGCAAGAGTTGCAGAGGTGCATACTTTTTTACCCCATCTGTCTAAAGCTCGGGAATCTCTGTCTGAGGGGGTGGGATTCTTAGCTGTGGTTGCTTTTATTCCCTTAGGTCCTTGGGAGATGATCTCTGGGTCAGCAGTACGATTTTTGAAAAGAAATGTGTGAGTCAGGGACTCTGTAGTACCTGTCAGGTTCCCTGGGAGCAGGAGGTAGAGTATCAGGAGTTAGATTGGATTCCATAAAAACATCATCCACAATATCCAGAACAGGAGGAATAGCTAAGGCTCTGTGCTATGGTAAATCTAAAATTCCCAGAGTCTCTTTTTGGACTGAGGATAATCCTGGCATTCCCAATGGAAATTCTCTCTCAACGTATGTAAGGTTTCACCAAAAGAAATATCCTCTGGAGGAGAGGCAGAAGGAATGGATTCCTCTGCATCTGAATCTTCATAAGCAGATAAGGGCATGTCTTCATAATCAGAAACCTCAGAGTCATCGGAATCTTGGTCAGATAAAGCTGCTGGGGACAAGTCTCTTCCTTTTAGTAGAGGTAGACTGGTTTCTCCTAATCAGCATAAGGTCTTCTGCCATTTTAAGCATCTGAGATTGAGGCATGGAAGCAGGAGCTTGAGGTTGGGTTGTCGGTTTTTTAGGCATAGTTCATACTCTGGGCCTTAGAAACTCGGTAGTTTTAGAAAGAACTGAAGATGCGAAAGAAGTCGTCGGTTTGTGTCGAATATCGGTAGTGCGAAGAATTTCCTCAGAAGCCAGTGCCTGCACAGTGGCTCTGGACCCATCCAAGGTAGAGACATTCGCAGGTTCCATAGTCAAAGAAGAGTCTCGCGGCATACCAGACTCAGAACGGGTCTTGCTAGCGGCCTATGAATCCATCGAAGCGGGCATCAGGGGCTGAAAAAGCACCTCACTGAGTACCGGTGAACTGGCGACTAGCTTAACGGAAGCGTCATCGGCAGTTTTGGACGGTGCGGTCTGTCTTTGTCTTTATCCTTATATTTTATCAGAAGATCGGTAGTTGGATGGCTTACCGAAGCCATTTTGGAATATGGAGATCGAGAGCAAAAGTCTTTAGCTATGATAAGGGCCAGGCGACATATAGTTTGGGTGTTGAACAAAGCACAAAACCGGCAGTGAGGAACGTCGTGGTCTGGGCCTAAACAGGTGACGCGGTAAGAATGGAAATCTCGGTGTGGTATTTGCTTTCCACAGGCGAGACAATTGTTAACTTTTTCTGACATCGGTTAGAGCAAGAAAAAAGCATCCCCAACGGGGTACTTGGCTTTAGAAGACTTCAACTTCAATTTCAGAAACAAAAACTCAGGTAGTGGCCAACTACCACTCATGCAAACTGCTTCTGCTTCGGGCTTCTCGGCAAGAAAGACTGATGTAATGGCGTCAGCTGCCTGTTTTTATACCACTGACGACCTGACATCAGTCCTGGAGCGACAACAACCGATGCAGAAATACTAAGCCTCTGGTATTCGGGTCGACTGAGGGCTACCCCTGGCAGGATAACCCAAGTGTAATAACTGCAACAGTGAAACACGAACAACATCGGCAGTGCCTTGAAGCAGTTTACACGTCCGATAGCGCATGTTAATGACAAAGGAGATGCAAAAAGTACAGTTGTGTGCACTTCCCATAAATGTAGATGTTCAAGTGTATTCACTGTTACAGTCCTGACAGTTGGGATTTCCTGCTGTGAAAACCCTTGACTGGCCCAACTACCACAGAAACATATTTAACTTCCCAGGCTGGTGGACACCTCAACCGACATTAGTATGCTCAGGTATAAAGGGAGCCTGCCTGTGTCATCACTTCACTATTTTCTTGGCCCCATGAAGGAGGAGCCCAGAGTCAAGTAAAGGGGAATAAATAAAAGGGATAACTAACCCAGTGTAGCCTGCGGAAGTGTCCAAGGTCGTCAATTTGGTAATTCAAGGTCTACCTAGTAGGCCAAGGGGGTAGGAGGGAGGGAAAGAAGACTGCAACACTGAATACACTTGAACATCTACATTTATGGTATGTGTACACAAGTGTATTATGTTCTTCATGCTTCACTGTTACAGTCCTGACAGCTGGGAAGATTCCCAAGGCTTACCAGGGGGTGGATGGAGATCCAGAAGAGGATAGGATCTCCTGCAGGACTGTGGAGGCAAATCCTGTTCTGGATTTAGAGAAAGCTGGCAGGTGGTAGTGGTTTGTGAAGGTATGCACAGAAGACCACGTGGCTGCTTCCAGAATGTCTTTGGTGGGGACCCCCTTGTCTGTAGAAGTAGCTGTGGCCCTGGTAGAGTGAGGTCTAACCAAATCCTAGGTTTCTTGCCATGATTGCTGTAGCAAAAAGAGAAGCAGTAACAAATTTGTCCTGTCTAGGTAGAAGTGTAACATTCTGTGCATATCCAGGGAGTGCAGTAATCTCTCTCCCTTGTTCTGAGAATTGGGAAAGGAGGTAGGCAGATGGATGGCTTGATTCAAAGACACATTGGTCACCACCTTAGGCATAAAGGAAGGGTTAGTCCTGAGGGAAACTCTGTCGTTATGGAAGATGATGAAAGACTCTACTGCCATGAGGGCCTCTAGCTCTGAGACCCTTCTAGCTGAGGTAATGGCTAAAAGAGCAGTCTTCCAAGTGAGGAATTTTAAAGAGGCATTAGCTGCAGGTTCAAAGGGAGGCAAAGTCAATTTTTCCAGCACATAGTTGGGGTCCCATGGAGGTGTGGGTTTCCTCCTGGGGGACCTAATGTGAATGACACCCCTAAGGAACTGTTTCAAGAGGGGTGTGCGAGAAGACTGGTGGGTGAACAGGAATGTGAGCAGAGATGGCTAAGACATGCCCTTTTCTTTAGGAATAGGAAAGTCCTTTATCCGCTAGGCTGACCAGGTACTCTAGGATGTCTGAAATGGTAGCTGAGTTCGGCACTAGGTGGTGCCTGTGGCACCAAGCAGAGAATCTTTTCCATTTGGCTGCACAATATTTGCTAGTGCTAGGTCTTCTGGATTCCTTCAGAATGTTTTGCACCTGTTGACTTAGGTTGGTGTAGCAGTTAGGTGCCGAGGGATAATCCAGGCTGAGAGGTTCAGGGTCTGAAGATTGGGGTGCACTATCCTCCCTTTGTCTTGGGAGAGGAGGTCTACCCTCTGTGGTAACTGTCACAGTTTCTGATTGGTGAGCTGAAGGAGGAGAGGATACTAGTGCTGCCTAGGCCAGTTTGGAGCTATCAGAATGTTTTTTGGTATCTCTTCTCCAATTTGTAAAAAGACTTGAGGCAGAAGAGGTAGGGGTGGGTAAGTGTAAATGAACAGGTGAGTCGATGGGAAGGAGAAGGCATCTGTTCTCCATGCTGATGCCTTTCTTGTCCTTGTACAGAATTTCTCCAGCTTAGCATTGTCCCCACTGGCAAACAAGTCCACCTGTGGGGTACTCCATTTCTGAGTTATGCTGAGGAAAATATCTTGGTGAAGGTGCCACTTGTGCGGGTCTGTCATGTTCCTGCTGACGTAATCCGCAAGGGTGTTTTGTACCCCTGGCAGATATTGCACTAGCAGGAGAAGTCCCATGGAGTGTGCTGTCTCTCCCATACTTGCATGGCTAGACGGCCAGGAGTGCACCTGGGAAAACCATCTGTTTGGATGGCACAGTGACGGACTTCTTTAGGTTTAGAGTGAACCCCAAGGAGGTCAGGAGGTTTTGTGTAAAATTCAGGTCTTTGAGAATCTATCTGTGATTGGTCTGAGGCCTGTATTAGGCAATCATCCAGGTACAGGTGAATCTGGACTCCACTTGTTCTCAAGTAAGCAATGGCAGGAAAGTACAGTTTTGTACCTACCATAAATGTAGATGTTCGAGTGTAAACACTGCTGAAGTCATTACACTTGGGTTATCCTGCGGTCAGGCGGTTCCCCAGTCGGCCTGAGTTCCAAAGTCTTGGTCCGGCGTCGGTTGCTGTCACCTCTTCCCTGACGTCAGTGTGACAGGGGTATATAAGATGCAGCCGATGCCATTTTCTTCAGTTTTTCTTGCCCCAGATGTCAGGTGCTCCCAACTAGGTAGGCAATTCAAATCGCAAGTAAAATATACAAAAGAAAAGCAAACAACCATTTTTAATTACCAGCAAATACTCCCCATAGGTAATAAAGGGTAGACGACCTAGGTACGTACCAGAAAGTAAGAGGGGAAGGAGGGAGGGTAACCTGGACTCTAGCAGTGTTTACACTCGAACATCTACATTTATGGTAGGTACAAAAACTGTACTATGTTCATCGTGTTACACTGCTGCAGTCATTACACTTGGGTGGAATCCCAAAGCTGAGGTAGGGAGGCTGGATCTATAAGGCATTAGGGGTGGCTATAAGGCCCTGCAGCACAGCAGTGGCGAAGCCAGCTCTGGATTTGGAGTATAAAAGCAAATGGTAATGTTTGGTGAAGATATGCACAGAACTCCATGTTGCTTCCAAAATATCCTTGGTAGGCAGTTGAAGTGGCTGTTGCCCTGGTGGAGTGAGATCTATTGCTGCTAGGTACAGGTTTCCCATGGTTTGTATAGCAAAAAAGTACAGTTTTGTACCTACCATAAATGTAGATGTCCGATAGACATGCAACTGCAGTCATAACATATGGGTTGTCCTGCCTCAGGCAGCCCTCGGACAGCCGGATTCCAAAGTCTGGGTCCGACGTCGGCTGATATCGCATTTCTCTCCGACGTCAGAGCGGCTGGAGTACATAAGCATCAGCCGACGCCATTTTCTTCAGTGTTTCTTGCCCCAGATGCCAGGTGCCCTCCAAGGAAGGCTGTAATCAAATTTGGAAGACTAAAACAGGATTCCAGACAAATAAATGAGCAATAAAACAAATACACCATAACAGATATCCCCAGCTAAGAGAAACAGGGATAGGAGTGGACCCTAGGCATAGAGGGGTATGGAGGGAGGGAAAATCCGACTGCAGTTGCATGTCTATCGGACATCTACATTTATGGTAGGTACAAAACTGTACTATGTCCTTCAAGAATGCAACTGCAGTCATAACATATGGGTAGAATACCATAGCTTAGCTGGGGGAGGAGGAATGCTCTAGGAAAAAGATGGTGTGGCAATCAAACCCTGCAGGACTGACGAAGCAAGGCCTGCTCTGGATCTGGAGTATAGAGGGAGACTGTAGTGTTTGGAGAATGTATGCACGGAGCTCCATGTAGCAGCTTCTAGAATGTCCTTAGTAGGCACCCCTCTTAAGAATGCTGTAGAGGTGGCTGTAGCTCTGGTGGAATGTGGTCTGATATTGGCTGGAACAGTCTTTCCATGAAAGGAATAACAGAATCTGATGCAATGTCCAATCCATTTTGAAATAGTCTGTTTTGAAATTGCTTTTCCTTGGACTGCAGGGGCGTAAGCTACAAAAAGTTGTTCAGACTTCCTACTGGCCTTGGTTCTGTCCAGGTAGTATCGAAGTTGTCTGTGAATGTCCAAGGTATGTAACAGTCTTTCCCCCTTATTCTCAGGATTGGGGAAGAAAGCAGGCAGATGAATAGCTTGATTTAAAGAAACCCTAGATACCACCTTTGGCATAAAAGTAGGGTTGGTCCTTAATGAAACCCTGTCTCTGTGAAAAATTATGAACGGTGGTATTGCCATTAGGGCCTGTAGTTCCGAAACCCTTCTTGCTGAGGTAATTGCCAACAGGAAAGCTGTTTTCCATGATAGAAATTGCAAATCAACTGAAGCTGCTGGCTCAAATGGAGGTAGAGTCAGTTTTTCTAGGACAAAATTGAGGTCCCAGGCTGGCACTGGGGCCTTTCTTGGTGGCTTGATGTTCTTGATTCCCCTGAGGAATTGCCTTAGCAAAGGGTGTGAAAAGACAGGAGGATCAGTGTTATATCTAGCTGAAATAGCTGATGCATGTATCTTTATGGAAGAATATGAGAGGCCGTTCTTTAGCATATCTGCCAAATATTCCAAGATGAGTGGGATGTTCAACAATGATACATCATGTCCCTTGCTGGTATTCCAATTGCTGAATCTCTTCCATTTTGCTAAGTAAACCTTTCTGGTGGAGGGTCTTCGAGCCTCTGTTAGTATCCGCTGAACTTCCTTGGAGAGAGATAGGCTGAGGTTATTTATGGGATCTCCCAGGCTGTTAGCTGCAGTGTCTGAAGGTTTGGATGCACTGTTTTGAAATTGTGTTGAGTCAAAAGTAGAGGCCATTGGGGAAGGGCCCACCTCCTGGTGTGACATATGCTCCGTAGTAGTGGGTACCAGTGTTGTCTTGGCCAGTCCGGAGCTATTATGATTCCCTTGGGTCTCTCTGCTTTGATCTTTAGTAATACTGAGGTCATCAGTGGCAGAGGTGGGAATGCATAGATTGTTAGGAAGTTCCAGTTGAATGAGAGAGCATCTATCCTTCCAAGCTTTTGGATGGTATGTCCTTGTGCAGAATTTTTGTAGATGATGGTTGAGGTGAGAGGCAAATAGGTCTACTTCTGGCCTGCCCCATGTCGAAGTGAGTTGTGTGAAGATCTTCGGATGTAACCTCCACTCGTGTTGATCTGTGAAATTCCTGCTTAGGCTGTCCGCCAACACATTGTCTTTGCCTGGAACAAACTGGGATTGTAACTGGATGTTTAGGCTCAGTGATTTTTCCCAAAGATGCATTGTCAATCTGCAAAGGGGGTAAGAGTGGGTGCCCCCTTGCTTGTTTATATACCACATCACAGTGGTGTTGTCTGTCCGTATCAGTAAATGGCCTTGCTGAAGTTGGTGTTGAAAGGCCTCGATGGCATGCATTACTGCCAGCATTTCCTTTTGGTTTATATGCAGATGTGTTTCCTTTGGAGACCATTGTCCTTGTATACACCTGCCTTCCATGTGCACCCCCCATCCAAGGTCTGAGGCGTCTGTGTTATCTGTGGTTTTTTGAATGACATACCTGTGTTTGCCTGGCTCACCGAGGCCCACCACAGGAATTCCTTTTGTAGGCATGGAATGAGCGGTATGGTTGTCTCCAAGTTGTTGCTGTGCTGAGACCAAATGCTTTTTAGGTACCATTGCAGCTTTCTCATGTGTAGTCTTGCTAATGGAACCAGGAGAATGCAGGATGCCATGTAACCCAGGGCCTGTAGGAATCTCCTTGCAGTCATCTGGGTGAGTTTTGCTAAACCTTTGAAGTAATGAGTTAACTTCTCTTGCTTGTCTTCTGTCAGGTAAGCCATTTGACAGGCTGTGTCTAATTTGGCTCCTAAGAAGATTATTTGCTGGGATGGCTGCAGTCTTGACTTTTGGAAGTTGACTGTATCCCAGAGCTTGAAGTAATCGTATGACATAGTCCAAGTTTTTTGTCAACATCAATTTGTCGTCCGCTTGTATGAGATAGTCATCCAGGTATGGGTAAATTTGTATCCCCTGGAGCCTGCAGTGAGCAATTACTGAAGCCAGGCATTTTGTGAATACTCTGGGCGCAGTAGATAAGCCAAATGGCAATGCTGAGAATTGATAATGCTCTGGCCCTGCAAGAAATCTGAGGTATCTTCTGCAGCTGTGTCTGATAGGGACATGCAGGTATGCCTCCTTGAGGTCCAGAGTAATCAGCCAAGACCCCTTGCCCAGCATGGGAAGGAGTTGCTGTAGAGTCAGCATTTTGAACTTTGGTACTATGAGAAAGGTGTTTAATGCAGACAAATCCAGTATTGGTCTCCATTGAGATTCTTTTCTTGGAACAAGGAACAGTCTTGAGTAGAACCCCTGGCCTTGTTCTTGTTGTGGAACTCTTTCTATTGCTTTCATCTGAGTCAGCAGAGAGATTTGCTTGATAGCCTCTGCCCTCTGGTTTTGTGGTAGGTTTGGCATGCCTTGTTTTCTTGGCAAGGTATGAAAATGGAACCTGTAGCCTCGGTCTATAATGTCCAAAATCCATTTGTCCTTTGTCAGTTTGTGCCAATTTTCTGCAAACAGAGATAATTTCCCGCCCAAGGGAGCTTCTATTTGTTCCCTGGTAGGCGGGAGTAGAGGAAAGTCATTGAGATAGTGGCTGTGGGGCAGGTGAAACCCCTGCGTCGCTTCTTTGGTTTCCTGGCTGCCATTGTCGTCCCCTGTAAGGACCTCTGTATTGGCCTCTTCCTCGGCCACGTCTGTTTTTACCCCTTTGAAACTTTTCTGGATTAGGAAAGGACCAGTTTTTTGAAGGCCAATTCCTACTGAATCTGGGGGATTGAACCTGGAGGAAATCTTTCACCGTCTGAACTGATTTTGCTTTTTCCTCGATGGTCTTTAACACATCCTTAGCATTAGCACCAAACAGCTTGTTCTTTTCCAAAGGTGCATCCAGAAGTTTTGCCTTTACATGATCTGGTAGAGGTTGATCTTTTAACCATGCATGTCTACGAATGACTGCCCCTGTCATAGCTGCCCTACATGAAGCTTCCAGTGCATCATACCCACACTGTAGGAAGTGATTGCTTACTTGCTGAGTATTATGTACAGCTTCCTGCAAAGCCTTCCTGTCTAAAGGATCAGGAGTGGCCAATGTTTTTTGTAAATCTTCTAACAGGAAATCCTGATATTGTAACATATGAAAAGGCAATTCAAAGCTCTCATAGATAAGGTAGTGGATGTGTAAACCTTTTTGCCCCATCTCTCTAATGACCTAGCTTCCCTGTTGGAGGGCAATGGATTTTTAGAGGTGGAAGCTGAAACTCCTTTAGGCCCCTGTGAAATAGTTTCCAAATCAGCAGTATGGGCCCTGAATAAATGGGAATGTGTTTCTGGAACCCTGTAATACCTGTCTGGCTTGGCTGGAGCAGGAGGAAGAGAGTCAGGGGTAACACTAGAGTCAGAAAATAAATCATCCAAAACATCAAGTACAGGAGGAATAGCTAAGGGCCTGTGCTGGGGCTTCTTAAGGAAAGTCCGAAGGCGTTTTCTGGAATCAGAATATTCCTGGCCTTGCCACTTGAAATGTTCCCTCATGGTATGCAGAACTTCCCCAAAAGAAATATCCTCAGGAGGGGAGGCCGAGGGGATGGAATCCTCTGCATCCGAGTCCTCATAGGTCTGGAAGAGCTCTTCCTGGCTATCAGAGTGGAGAGAGCCCTCAGAATCTTCATCTGACGGAATAGGGTCAGAGGGTTCAACCCGGGGCCTTTTATCAGAAGGAGGCTGGGATCCTCTCTCAGGATGGGCCTGTGAACCTCTAATCATAGAAATTAAATCAGCAGCCATAGACATAATTTGTGTCTCTGGAGTAGGCTGAGGTAAGGTTTTAGTAGTAAGATGTTTTGTTTTGCTGGCTGCCTTAGCCCTAGTGTAGGCCTTAATAGACATGTATCCGGAGGAAAATCAATAACTGGCGTCGGAGTGATATCCGGAATCGGAGTCGTCGGTAATGCAGTGTCTTCGGTTCGGAGCGGTGGAGAGACCGTCTCAGAGGGAACCGGAGCACTCGCGGTAGGTTTTGGCGTGGAGTCGGTGGTAGACGCGGGCCGAGGATGTCGGTCCCAGTCTTTTCGTTTCTTGGGAGTTTGCGATGTCGGAAGATCCGACGGGATTGTGTAAGCAAATTTTTCGCCGAAAAAATCTTCAGCGAACTCCGCCCGGCGCCTGAGAGTGCGCTTGTTGAAGCGAGCACAGGCGACACAGGCCGAGACGTCGTGGTCTGGGCCAAGGCAAGGAAGACAGTAAGAGTGGAAATCCTTATAAGGTATTTGTTTACCACAAGAAAGACAATTGTTAACTTTTTCAGTAATTTCTGACATCGGCTGAGGCAAGAAAAGGTCCCCAACGGGGTACTTAGCTTTTTTGATGACTTCGGAATCGAAGAATACAGGAGCTGACCGACCGGCACTTGCGAACTGCTTCTGCTTCGGACACCGCGCGGCAAGAAAGACTGAAGAAAATGGTGTCGGCTGATGCTTATGTACTCCAGCCGCTCTGACGTCGGAGAGAAATGCGACATCAGCCGACGTCGGACCCAGACTTTGGAATCCGGCCGACCGAGGGCTGCCTGAGGCAGGACAACCCATATGTTATGACTGCAGTTGCATTCTTGAAGGACATCGTATACAGTGTTCTATCCATTTTGAAATAGTCTGCTTTGAAATGGCTTTTCGCTGTGCTCCTGCAGCGTATGCTACCAATAATTGCTCAGATTTTCTGAAAGCTTTGGTTTTGTCCAAGTAGAAGCGTAACTGCCTGTGAATGTCTAAAGAATGTAGTGGTCTCTCCCCTTTGTTCTGTGGTTTTGGATAAAAAGTTGGCAAGTGAGTAGTTTGGTTTAGAGCCACACTTGATACCACCTTTGGCATAAACGTAGGGCTAGTTCTTAAGGACAGCCTGTCCTGGTGGAAGATGAGGAAAGTTTCCACTGCCATTAGTGCCTGTAATTCTGAAACTCTTTGTGCTGATGTTATTGCCAGTAGCAGAGCAGTCTTCCAAGAGATGTATTTTAATTCTGCTGTGTTAGCTGGCTCAAAAGGAGGTAAAGTTAATTTTTCCAAAACAAAGTTGAGGTCCCAAGTTGGTGAAGGTGCTTTACGGGGCGGTCTCATGTTTTTAGCCCCTCTGAGGTACTGTTGGAGTAAAGGATTAGAAAAAATTGGTGGATCCGTGTTGTAATGAGCAGAAATGGCTGAGGCGTGGATCTTGATGGATGAGAAGGAGAGGCCCTTGTCCAGCATCTCAGTTAAGTATTGAAGTATCTGAGGAAAGTTTGGGACAAGAGGGTCAAGGCTGTGTGCTTGGTTCCAGGCACAGAATCTCTTCCATTTATCTGAGTATGCTTTCCTGGTGCTGGGCCTTCTGGCCTCCAGAATGACATCCATAACAGCTTTGGAGGGAGGCAATGCTTGCTTGGCTATTTCCATGCAGCTAGATTTAAGGTCTTTAGCTGGCTGTGAAGTATCTGATTGTTGTGCTGTGTCAACAACTGTGGGATTTGAGGCAAAATCCAGGGTTGTTCTTGTGCTAAGTTCTTTAAGATTGGGTACCAGTGCTGGCGTGGCCAGTCTGGTGCAATCAGGATCATCTTTGGCTCTTCCTGCCTGGCTTTTATGTGTACCTTTGGAAGGAGAGGTAAAGGAGGGAAAGCGTATACTTGTAGATTTTTCCAGCTGAATGAGAGGGCATCCACTTTCCATGCTTGTGGATGGTAGCTCTTTGTGCAGAATTTCTGTAATTGGCAGTTCATTGGGGATGCAAACAGATCTATGTCTGGTCTCCACCATTTCTGTGTTATCATTCTGAATATTTGTGGGCTCAAATCCCATTCGTGGGGATCCATGATGTTTCTGCTTAGGTCGCCTGCCAGTGTGTTTTTCTCTCCTGGCAGGAATTGTGCTTGCAGATGAACTTGGTAGTTTAAAGCTGTGTTCCACAAGGTCATGGCTTGTCTGCAGAGGGGGTAGGAGTGTGTACCCCCTTGCTTGTTTATGTACCACATAACTGTGGTGTTGTCTGCCTTTAGTAGTAACTGTCCTGGATGCAGCAGGTCCTTGAAAGATATAATTGCATTTTGTACAGCTAGCATCTCTTTTTGATTGATGTGATGTCTTTGCTCTGTAGGCCACTCGCCCTGAATACATTTTCCTGCCATGTGTGCTCCCCAGGTGTAATCCGATGCATCTGTTGTCAGTGTCTGCCTGGCTGTGGGTTGAGTAAAAGGCTGTCCCTTGTTGAGGTGACAAGCTTGAGCCCACCATCGAAACTCCTGTTGAAGGCAAGGAATTAGTGGTATAACTGTTTCCAAACTTTGACAGTGTTGAGACCATACACTCTTTAGGTACCATTGTAGTTTCCTCATATGCAGTCTGGCATATGGAATTAGTAGTATGCAAGATGCCATGTAGCCCAAGGCCTGCAGAAGTTTTCTTGCAGGAAGTTGGGTTTTTGTTGCCATTAAATGAAAGTATTGAGTCAGTTGTCCTTGCTTGTCTGGCGTGAGATAAGCCATCTGGGCCGTTGTGTTTACGCTGGCACCCAGGAATATTATCTGTTGTGAGGGCACTAGTTTTGATTTCTTTTCATTTACTGTGTACCCCAGGCAACTTAATAACTTTTTTACGTACGCCAGATGCTTTAGAAGAAAGTCCTTGCTCTCTGCTTGAATCAGGCAGTCGTCCAGGTATGGATAAATTTGAATTCCTTTTTGCCTGCAAAATGCAATTACTGGTGCCAGGCACTTGGTGAAGACCCTGGGCACAGTAGATAAACCAAAGGGCAGTGCAGAGAATTGGTAGTGCATTGAACCAGCTAGAAATCTGAGGTATCTTCTGCAGTTTTGTCTGATAGGGACATGCAGGTATGCCTCTTTGAGGTCCAAAGTCAAGAGCCAAGCTTTCTTGCCCAGCATGGGAAGAAGCTGCTGTATTGTCAACATTTTGAATTTTGGAACACCCAGTTAAGTGTTCAGAGAAGAAAGGTCCAGAATGGGTCTCCAGGCTTTGTCCTTTCTGGGAACCAGAAAGAGTCTTGAGTAAAATCCTTGTCCTTGCTCTTGTGGTGGTACCTTTTGAATAGCTCTCATGTCCATGAGTGCTTTCATTTGTTTTTTAGCCTCTGCCCATTGATTCTGTGGCAAATTTGACATTCCTTCTAACCTTGGCAGAGTGTGAAAGTGGAACCTGTAACCTTGAGATATAATGTTGAGAACCCATTTGTCTTTGGTGATGCAATGCCAATTGTGATAGAAAAGTGCCAGTTTTCCTCCTAAGGGGGCTGCCAAGAGAGAGCTATTTGGCAGCTGTAGTGGAAAGTCATTGAGGCAGCATTTTATAAGGTTGAGGCCTGTCTTCCCCTTCTTTCTGGCCTGGTGTACCCCATTGTCGAGGTCTGTAAGGGCCTTGTGCCTGACCTCTACCTCTTGGACATCTGTATCTGCCCCTTTGAGGTCTGTCTCTGACTGGAAAGGACCAATTCTTTGTTGGCCAATTTCTGCTGAAACGAGGAGGCTGAACCTGTAAGAAATCTTTCACCATTTGCATAGATTTTGCCTTATCCTCCATCTTTTTTTAGTACCTCCTCTGCCTTAACTCCAAACACCACATCCCGCTGCAAAGGTGCATCCAATAATTTGGCCTTAACTTGATCTGGTAACATATGTTCTTTTAACCAAGCATGCCATCTAATGACAGAGCCTGTAACTGCTGCTCTACAGCAGGCCGCTAAGGAATCAAACCCACATTGCAAAGAATGTTTTCCCACTTGTTCTGCTGCATGCAATAAATCCCGCATTTCTTTAAAATTAGGAGGATCTGAATCTGGAAGCATCTTTTGTTTCAACTGAGACATTAAAAATTGCTGATATTTTAGCATGTGAAACTGGCAATTCAAGGCTCTCATTGCTAAAGTTGCAGACGTATATACTTTCTTTTCCCATCTGTCTAATGCTCTGGAATCTCTGTCAGAGAGAACTGTTTTTTTAGCTGATGAGGCCTTAATCCCTTTGGGTCCCTGAGAAATAGTTTCAGGGTCAGCAACAGGGCTTTTGTACAGAAATTTGTGAGAGTCAGGGACTCTAATATCCATCAGGTTTAACTGGGGCTGGGGGTAAGGAGTCAGGGTTTAAGCTGGATTCAGTGTACACATCATCCACAATATCTAATACTGGCGGGATAGCAATGGGTCTGTGTTGAGGCAATATAAGGAAGTCTCTGAGCCTTTTCTTGGATTCTGAGTAATCCTGGCCTTCCCAGTGGAAATGTTCCCACATAGTATGTAAGGTCTCCCCAAAGGAATAGTCCTCAGGCGGAGAGGCTGATGGAATTGATTCCTCAGCATCAGAATCCTCATAAGGGGGGTAAGGAATATCCTAGGTCTGAGGATCAGTCTGAGGAAATGGACACCTGGTCGGAAGATTCATAGTCTGTATCTTGTCTGGGCCGTTTATCAGGAGGGGGATTAGGTCTTCGGCCATTTTTAGCATCTGTTTCTTAGGCATGGAAGCCTGTCCTGGAGAATGCTGTGTTTGTATCTTTGCTTTTAAGGGGGGCTTAGACTTAACAGAGGGTTTAATGATTAACTGGGTAGGTCTGAAAACATCCTCTGTAGCTGTGGATTGCTCAGCTACTTCAGTTCCCTCTGCAGGATTAGGTTCGGTAATCTGAATACCTAGTGCGTCCGAAGGCCCAGCCAGCTCCCCGTGGGAGTCGGAGGCGGTCTGTGGTTCTGTGTGGAAGCGGTCGTCAGGGGCTGAGTAGGCGCCTTGCTGAAAACTGGAGAACCGGCGACCAGCCTAGAAGAGGACTCGTCGTCAGTTTTGGGCCTCGGATGCCTGTCCTTGTCCTTGCGCTTTTTATGTATTCCGGTCGTCGGAAGCTCTGACGGCATGGTGTAATTAAATTTTCTGCCAAAATAATGTCGGGCAAAATCAAACTGACGTTTAATAGTGCGCTTGTTAAACCTAGCACAAAACCGACAACCAGTGACGTTGTGGTCTGGGCCTAGGCATGGAATACAATAGGAGTGGAAATCCTTATGAGGTATTTGCTTCCCACAAGAAATACAGTTATTAACTTTTACTGACATCGGTCTGAGGCAAGAAAAAGTTTCCCCAATGGGGTACTTAGCTTTTTTAAAAGACTTCGGTTCTGGATTCGGAATGAAAATCTCAGGAGTCGGCCGACCAGCACTTGCAAACTGCTTCTGCTTCGGGCACCGCGCGGCAAGAAAGACTGAAGAAAATGGCGTCGGCTGCATCTTATATACCCCTGTTGCACTGACGTCAGGGAAGAGGCGACAGCAACCGACGCTGGACCAAGACTTTGGAACTCAGGCCGACTGGGGAACCGCCTGACGGCAGGATAACCCAAGTGTAATGACTGCAGCAGTGTAACACGATGAACATCTACGCACTTTGTGAAAGCACTTGCTGCTGCAAACAGTCCAAAAGGCAGAGCTGAAAACTGATGACTGTAGCTTGCTCTGAAGCGAAGAAAGCTTCTGTGTGACTTTAAGATGGGGATGTGAAGGTAGACATCTTTTACGTTTAAAGACACTATGAATGCCTGAGGGGCTAACACTGGGAGTAGCTAATCTGGAGGGTCAACATTTTTAATTTTAGAACCTTGAGAAGAAAAAGATTTAGGCAGGACAGGTCCAGAATGGGATGCCAAGACCCTTCTTTTCTTTGTACCAGGAAGACCCTTGAGTAAAATCCTTTTCATTTATGATCTTCTGGAACTGGCTCCACTGCTCTCTAGGAACACAGGGTTTGTATTTGTTCTAGAGCCTGAGCTTTTTGATTTTGGGGTACATCTGGGTATCCTGAGAATTTTAAGGCCTCTTTGAAAGTGAGTTTGTAACCATGGGCAACATTTAGAACCCAATGATCTGAGGTAATATGGGTCCAGTTTATAGAAGCAGGACAGTCTTCTTCCTAGCTTTGAGGTAAGGCTGAGTCATAATTTCTCTCTGGCAGCGGTAGGTGTCCTAGAATTCCCTTGTCTGTGTGAGTCTGAGGTCCACTGCCTAGATCTTTGTTACTGTGGTCTTTGCTTGGGAGTTCTGTCCCACTGAGGCTTTTGCTGTTTGCTCCTAGATTTGGTGGGGAAGGGCCAATGTTTGGCCAGAAAGTTCCTGCTGAACCTGGGGGGCTGCACTTGTAGAAAACTTTTTACTATTTGCATAGATTTTGCCATGTCCTCCATCTTTTTGAGGACTGCTTCAACTTTAGGCCCAAAAAGGCATTCTTTGTCTGGTTATTCTGATGGTTAGAAAATAGATAAAACATTTCCTCACCTGCTACAAACAGTGTATAAATGTAGTAAGAAAAACACACTAATGTATGATTCAAAGCAATGACCTTTGGCCTAGTGGGACTAACCTGGACAGCAAAGTATAAATAAAAAGAAAAATAACGAAAGAAAAACAAGAGTAAGCAAGGGAAACTCAAATAATTAATTTATGGCAAATTATAGACCCTAAAGACTCTTCTCCAGTGTTGACTGTGTCCCCCACACCCCACAAAATGTGTTCCCCAAACTACAGATTTCTCCTGCAAGATGGACAACCTACAAGCAACTGTAAAACAGGACTAAGCAAGGGAAACTAAGTTAATTAATTTATGGCAAATTATAGACCCTAAAGACTCTTTTGCAGTGCTGTGCCCCCCACCACACAAAACATGTTTCCCAAACTGCAAATTTCTCCTACAAGCATCTGTAAAACAAGCCTAAGCAAGGGAAACTCAATTAATTTACAGCAAATTATAGACCCTAAAGACTCTTATCCAGTGTTGACTGTGTCACTCCCATCCCACAAAACACTTTTCCCAAACTACAGATTTCTCCTGCAAGATGGGCGACCTGCAAGCATCTATAAAACAAGACTAAGCAAGGGAAACTCAAATAATTAATTTACATCAAATTATAGGTCTGTGCTTGGCTACTCTTAATACCGCATGTTACTCTGCTAAGATTTATAGACTAATTTGTAACTTAACCACTAATTACGAAGTCAAATTCACTGCCAGGGCAGTAGCTGATATCCTTGGAACCAGGTTCAAAATCACCCCGTTCCCCAAACTATATTCGATGTTTTGCCCACAAGTGGCCATCCTTTCCCATAACATAGTCATCAAAATTTGAAACTACTAGACAAAGTACATTATTTCCACAGGTGCGGTATTAATTTACTTACCTGGTCTCTCTCTTGACCCATTTAGTATTGTTTCTGGCTCCCACTGCTGAAACCCGGGCTCTCATCTTTAAACTGGTTCAAACTCCAACACTTCCCTCTCAGTGATACAGTTCTATAATTCAACTGTACTTTCCTGGATATCCTAAACATCCTTGCACCGATAAGGACAGTTAGAATAAAAAATTACAGCTGTATACACTTACCATAAATGTAGATGTTCAAGTGTATTCACTGTTGCAGTTATCACACACAGGTTATCTGCCTGCAGGGAGCCCTCAGTCGGCCTGAACACCAGAGTCTTAGAATTTCTGCGTCGGATGCTGTCGCTTCTTCCATGATGTCATGTCGCCGAGGGTATAAAACATGCAGCCGACGCCATTACATCAGTTTTTCTTGCCCCAAATGTCAGGAGCCCCCAAATAGGAAGCTAGTATATGGCGGGGAACACCACCACTGTCAGTAAAAATGGCCATAGAGAGGAGAGGTAGAAAGGACAGAGAAAACAAGGGGGCTGGAGGAGGGAAACCAGGACTGCAACAGTGAATACACTCGAACATTTACATTTATGGTAAGTGTACACAATTGTACTATGTTCTTCGTGTTTCACTGTTGCAGTCATCACACTTGGGTTGATTCCCAAAAGCTGAGGAAGGGTGGAGGCAGTCAAGAAGTGTTAGGGTTGGCTAGCAGGCCTTGTAAGACTGCTGTAGCAAATCCAGCTCTGGATTTAGAAAAAAATAGGTAAGTGGTAATGCTTGGTGAAGGAGTGTAGAGAACTCCAGGTTGCAGCTTCCAGAATGTCCCTGGTAGGGACTCCTCTGAGAAATGCTGTAGAGGTGGAAGTAGCCCTAGTGGAATGTGGTCTGATCCCCTGTGGGGTAGGTTTTCCATGGTGCTTGTAGAAGAAATGGATGCAGTGTGCTATCCATTTGGAAATGGGTTGTTTTGAAATGGCCTTGCCCTCTGCCCCTGTAGCAAAGCTGACTAGCAGCTGGTCAGATTTTCTGAAATGTTTAGTTCTGTCAAGGTAGAACCTGAGCTGTCTGTGCACGTTCAAGGAGTGCAGAATCCTTTCCCCTTTATTCTGAAGATTAGGGAAGAAGGTTGGCAAATGGATGGATTGGTTTACAGCCAGACTGGACACCACCTTAGGCATAAAGGACAGGTTGGTCCTGAGGGAAACCCTATCAGCATGGAAAATAATGAAGGGTTCCACAGCCATTAGCGCCTGTAAATCAGACACACTTCTTGATGGAAATTATGGCTAAAAGCAAGGCTGTTTTCCAAGAGAGGAATTTAACTCTGCTGAAGCAGCAGGTTCAAAAGGGGGAAGCATGGGCTTTTCCAGTACAAAGTTAAGGTCCCAGGCAGGGGTGGGTGCTCTCCTAGGGGGCCTTAAGTTGTTAGCCCCTCTCAGGAAATGTTTGATGAGAGGGTGAGAAAATAGAGGTGGCTCACTATTATAATGAGCTAAGATGGCAGAGGCATGAATCTTAATGGAGGAGAAGGATAGGTCTCTGTGGAGTAGCTCTGCTAGGTAATCTAGGATTAGAGGTAAGGAGGGCACTGCTGTGTCCTTTCCTTGAGACTGATTCCAAGAACAATATCTTTTCCACTTTTCAGCAAAGGATTTCCTAGTACTAGTCCTTCTGGCTTCAAGAATGATGTCCAGCACCTGTTTGCTGAGGGTTGCTGGGGTATATTCAGGGGATAAGCTAGGCTGCAAGGTTTAGGGTTTGCAACTGTGGATGCAAAGTCTGTCCCTCCTGCTGAGACAGCAGAGTAGGAGACTGGTGAAGGTGCCAGAGTGGCACTGCTGTCAGACTGTGTGGGTACCCATGCTCACGTGGCCTGTCTGAGGCAATAAGAATTGCCCTTGGCCTGTCCTGTTTGATCTTGAGTAGTACTTTTGAGAGGAGGGGCAGAGGGGGAAAGACATAAATGGAGAGGTTTTCTCATTGGAAGGATAGAGCATCCATCTTCCAGGCCCTGCTGTGAGGGTTCCTGGTGCAGAATTTGCTCAACTGGTGGTTCTAGGGGGAGGCAAAGAGGTCCACCTCCATTGTCCCCCACCTCCGGATTAGAAGGTTGAAGGTGTTGGGCTCCAATTTCCACTCATGTGGGTCTAGGAGATTTCTGCTCAAGTCGTTTGCCAGTGAATTTTGTTTGTCTGGCAGGAACTGAGCTTGTAGACGCACTTGGTTACTCAAGGCTGTGTTCCACAGGGCCATGGCTAACCTGCACAGTGGGTAAGAATGGGTTCCCCCCTACTTGTTTATGTACCACATAACTGTGGTGTTGTCTGTTTTTATCAGCAGCTGTCCTGGAAGGATTAGGTATTTGAAGGCTGTCAGAGCATTCTGTACAGCTAGCATCTCTTTTTGATTGATGTGCAGGAGAATTTGGCCTGGGCTACAGTGGCCTTGAATGCATTTGCCTGCCATGTGAGCCACCCATGCATAGTCTGATGCATCTGTTGTCAGGATTTGGGCAGCGAGGGGTTGAGTGAAAGGCAGTCCCTTGTTGTGGTTGCATGCTTCTGCCCACCAAAGGAACTCTGCCCTTAGACAAGATATGATTGGAATTATTGTTTCCAGGTCCTGAGAATGTTGGCACCAAAGACTTTTTAAGTACCACTGAAGTTTCCTCGTATGCAGTCTTGCATATGGAATTAACAGAATAGGGTCTATATTATATCATCGAATGCTTAAAAAAAAGCGAATGATGAATAATCGACCGCTGGTAAGCGAAAGCTTGCAATCTCTAATGCTCAGAGCAGCGATTTTTTTCCAAGGGAAAAAAATCACTGTTCCAAAGAAAAAAAAAGTTGAAAGAATACATACACCCCTCCCTACTTAAATATACCAACTCCGAGATCGCACTACAGTGCCAAAAACGGCAAAGTAACGGAAGCGGCCAAGCAAATTCTTTCCCTGGGAAAGAATTTGCTTAAAAGCCACTTCGCTATTTTGCCTTTTTGTTGTTTTTAAGTTCGACCAAGACACATTCGATAGAATTCCAGTCATCTAATAGGAACCCGCAGAATACATAAGGCCATGAACCCTAGGGTTTGCAGTATTTTCCTTGCAGATAGCAGGGTTCTGGTGGCCCTTTGTTTGAAGTAGTTGGTCAGATAGACCTGTTTTTCTGGAGTGAGAAATGCCATCTGGGAAGTTATGTCCAAGCTTGCTCCCAGGAATACAATCTTTTGACTGGGCACCAGTTGTGATTTCTTTTCATTGATGGTGTATCCCAATGAGGCGAGAAGGCTTTTTACAAATGCCAGGTGATGAAGTAGCAATTCCTGACTGTCCACCTGAATCAGGCAATCATCCAAGTATGGGAAAATTTGGATATTTCTCTGCCTGCAATATGCAATGGCTGGAGCCAGGCACTTTGTGAATACTCTGGGCGCAGTACATAAGCCAAAAGGAAGTGCAGAGAACTGATAGTGCATAGAGCTTGCCCTGAAGTGTAGATATTTCCTGCATGACTTCCATATGGGGATGTGCAGATAAGCTTCTTTTAAGTCTAGAGTGACTAACCAGACATCCTTGGCTAGCATAGGGAGAAGCTGTTTCACGGTAAGCATCTTGAATTTTGGGACCACCAGAAAGGTGTTGAGAATTAATAGATCCAGGATTGGGCACCAATAGCCCTCTTTTCTGGGCACCAGGAAAAGTCTGGAGTAGAAACCCTGCCTTCTTTGTTCTACTGGAACAAGTTGGTTAGCTCTGATATTGAACAGGGAAAGTACTTGCTTTTGAGCCGCTGCCCACTGGTTTGTAGGAAGGTCTGGAAACCTGCTTGGGGTTGGCAGTGAATGGAAGTAGAATCTGTACCCCTGGGATACAATGTTTAGGACCCATCAGTCCTGAATAATGGACATCCCTGTTTTTTGCATGAAGGGCAAGTTTTCCTCCTAGGGGCACAAGTAATTGGGTAGGGCTGGGAAGGATAATTGAAAAGTCATTGTGAGTTTTTTCCATAAGGGGGCAGCTTACCACTCCCTGCTTTTGAGGTGGGAGCACTCCATTGTTTAGATCTCTGCATACCCTGAGACTGTAGTCTGGGTGGCCTGTTTCCCCTGGATTTGGACTGAGAAGGCCTGGAAGGGGCTGGAAAGGACCAGTTTTTAGAAGGCCAATGCCTACTGAATCTAGGTGGCTGCACTTGTAAGAATTCTTTAACAGTTTGCATAGATTTAGCTTTTTCTTCCATCTTTTTAAGAACCTCTTCTGCTATGGTGCCAGACAAACAGTCCTTTTTTAAAGGAGCGTCTAGTAATTTTGATTTGATATGATCTGACAATGTTTGTTCCTTTAGCCTAGCATGCCTTCTCAGTACAGACCCAGTGACTGCAGCCCTGCAAGATGCGTCTAGGGCACCAAAGCCACACTGCAAAGTATGCTTACTAACTTGCTTTGCAGAATGCATTAACTCTTGTAAATCTTTATTTTCTGCACAATCTGGGGAGTAACCCCATTCTTTGTTTAATTAGTTCCATAATATGTTGCTGGTACTTCAACATCTGAAGCTGGCAATTCAGTGCCCTGATGGCAAGAGTTGCAGAGGTATATACCTTCTTACCCAGTCTGTCTAAAGCTCTGGAATCACTGTCTGAAGGGGTAGGGTTTTTGGCTGTAGTAGCCTTAATACCTTTAGGTCCCTGGGAAATGGACTCTGGATCCACAGTAGGATTCTTGAAGAGAAATTTGTGAGAATCAGGTACTCTGTAGTACCTGTCAGGTTTTCTAGGGGCCAGGGGTAAAGTGTCTGGAGTAAGACTGAATTCCATGAAGACATAATCTACAACATCCAGGACAGGGGGTATAGCTAGAGGCCTGTGCTGAGGCAACTCTAAAAATTCACTGAGTCTCTTTTTGGACTGAGGATAGTCCTGGCATTCCCAGCGGAAATGCACTCAAAGTATACAAGGTTTCACCAAAAGAAAAATCCTCTGGAGGGGTGGCAGAGGGAATGGATTCCACTGCATCTGAATCCTCATAGGTTGATAAGGGCATGACCTGGTAATCAGAAGGGTCAGAGTCATTGGACTGCTGGTCTGTAGAATCAGAATGAAACTCAATTCTTTGTCTCTTAGCAGGGGAAGGCTGGTTTCCACTAATTAGGGTAATAAGGTCTTCAGCCATTCTAAGCATTTGTTTTTGTGGCATGGGAGCTTGAGCATGCACTTTGATTGTCCGTTTTCTAGGCGTAGTGCATACTTTAGGCCTAAGAAACTCAGAAATTTTAGCTAAAAACAAAGCCATCGGTTTAATTCGAACATTGGTAGGCTAGAATACACCCTCAGAAGCTGATGCCTGCACAGCAGCTCCAGACCATTCCAAGGTAGAGACATCCACAGGTTCTACAGTCGAAGAAGCATCTCGCGGCATACCGGACTCTGAATGGGTCTCAGCAGAGGCCTGTGAATCTGTAGAAGCTGGCATCAGGGGCTGAAAAGGCGCCTCACTGAGTACCGGTAGACTGGCGACTAGCTTAACGGAAGTGTCATTGGCAGTTTTGGACCTATGCAGTCTGTCTCTGTCTTTATCTTTACGTTTTTTCAGAAGATCGGTAGTCGGATGGCTTATCAAAGCCATTTTGGAATATGGAGAACGAGAGCAAAAGAATTTAGCGACAAAGATAGCCTGACGATGAATGGTTCAGGCGTTAAACAAGGCACAAAATCGACAGCGAGGGACATTGTGGTCTGGGCCTAAACAGGTGACGCAGTAAGAATGAAAATCTCTGTGAGGTATTTGCTTTCCAGAGGCAAGACAATTGTTAACTTTTTCTGACATCGGTTAGAGCAAGAAAAAAGGATCCCCAACAGGGAACTTAGCTTTAGAAGAAGAAGACTTCAGGTTTGAAGCTTGAAAAACGAAAATGTCAGGTAGCGGCAGACTGGCACTTGCGAACTGCTTCTGCTTCGGGCTCCTCGGCAAGAAAGACTGATGTAATGGCATTGGCTGCCTGTTTTATACCCCCTGACGTCATGGAAGAAGCAACAGCATCCGACGCAGAAATCCCAAGACTCTGGCATTCGGGCCGACTGAGGGCTACCTGCAGGCAGATAACCCAAATGTCATGACTGCAACAGTGAAACACAAAGAACAGCCTTTGGCTCTCTAAGGAAACCATCACCCTTATGAAAAATTGGGACCGCACCTGGACACTTTGGCTAAAAACTAAATCCAATGCATTACTCCAAAAATATAAAGAGGCTAGAAATCTCACAAAAAACATATTAACAATGACAAGAAAAAAATTCTATTTTGAGGCCCAATTCACCCACAGTTCTAATCCCAAAAAATTCTGGTACACCATTAACAAGATCCTAAACCCTGGAAGACCTACCACCCCAAACCCCTATCCAAACAATACTCCTCAAGAAACTGTCTCCCTGCTAAACTGTTATTTCATAGAATCTATTCACAAACTGACTCGCATGGACCAAAATAAGAACCTTCCACCCACCTCTTTCAACACTACCAATACCACCCCTTTCTCTCTAAACCCTGTACCCATCAATTACATAACATCTCATCTACTGAAACTAAAACCTTGCTCCCCCTCTGCAGATAACCTCCCTCCCCTCTTTCTGAAACTTGCAGCTCAATCAATAGCCTACCCTGTCTCTATACTTGTAAATAGGTCAATCCAAGAATCTACTGTTCCTGACATCTGGAAACCTTTTTTACACCATTCCATTACATAAAGGAAGTAACTCCACTGATCCATCTAACTATAGACCCATAGTCATTCTCTCACCACTCTCAAATTCTTGAAAAATGTATCCACAAACAGTTTCTTAACTATCAAATTTACAAAAACCTTCTGACCTCTACTCAACACGGCTTTAGGCCAAACCATAGCACATCTAATGCCCTTCTGTCTTTTACACATACTGTCACTGAAGCCAGCGATGATAAACTATCAGTGTCATGTCTTTTCCTTGACCTCTCAAAAGCTTTTGATATCATCTCACACTCCAAAACTACAAACTAAGCTAGGTGACCTCAACCTCTCCCCTCCTTGGCTATTCTCTGATTCTCAAACTACCTTTCTAACAGGCTTCAGTCAGTCAGACAGCTTTATTCCTGCTTTCCATTCTTACCTATCCAGATTGATGTCCCCCAGGGTTCTATTCCAGGTCCTCCTCTTTTCAACATCTTCACCAACAACCTCCACACTGCCTGCACCATCTCCTCCCTGATACAATGCGCATATGACTCTACCCTTATCTCCTGCTCCGACTTCTCTCACCTCCATTCTATCATTCAAAACACATTTCACAATGCCAAAAAATAGCTAACTGACAACCAGCTCGTCCTTTACTTCCCCCAAAAAACTAAACTTCTTTTTCTCCCTGAATCCCTCTCCTACCATAAAACCACATTTACTTTCTCATCACATGACAACACCCTTATTAAAGCTGATTCTCACACTAAACTTCTGGCTATTCTAATTGATGACCAATTAAAATTCGACCTCCAAATACAACACTATCAAAAAAAACAAATCAAAAGATGGGTCTACTCTGTAAAAACAAAATACTTCTAGGCTCTAATTCCAAACCAACTCTGACACAAGCTTTACTCCTACCCTGTCTCTTGTATGCCTCTCCTATACTCACATTTCTACAATCTACCTTAATAACTAAACTGGAACAAAAGTATAACAGCACAGCTCATTTTACCAGCAATCAACCACACACAAATCCGATCACTGCCTTGCTTTAAACCAGCTTCAATGGCTGAGTACTCCCTACTTTTCCTTCTTTCTCATCTACAGCTAACTTGCACCTTACTAAACAAACCCTCAGCCTGTCCCTCCCTCTCCTTTCTCATATCCCTCTACACCCCCTCTCAAACTACGCAGCTCTGATCAAAACCTTAATATTTATAAAACTAACAAAAGCATTGGCAAACTTATTTATAAAAGCACAGTGTCCCAAACCAGGAACAATCTACCCCCTAACATTAGAAACATCAGCTGTGCAAACCACTTCAAAACTGAACTCAAAAACTACCTTAACCCTAGCTCCTGCCCATGCCAGGACCCTACCTAGATCCAGCCCCACACCTTTCTCTACCTCTCTTTACTCTAAATCTCAGAGCCTTTTTCTACTTATTTATGATTTATATAACAACACTATCATATTTTTTTACTACCAGTGTAGTTCTAGTTCTGTGTTAACAGCGACACTTCCATGATTTTATTACCATTCTAGCTCTGTTCTCTGTAACATTATGACATACTAGTAGGAACCAGAGACTCATTTTTCTCTTTAATCTCATCTTATGGATCAATCAGCTTCTGATTTTTGTACATACTTGATTGTAACCCTCTGTTACTGTAAATCTGCACAATGATACAACTATGTAATTTATCTTTCTCTGAAATGTATGCTATAGCTATTGCACTACTGTTGTTTATTGAATGTATGCATGTTAATGTCTTGTCCTGTTTATTTTGTCTGGAGCTTTTCTCCTTGGGTCTCGACTGAAAACGGGCCTTTGGCTCAGCTCGACTAACCCGGTTAACAAATGACAAATAAATAAACAAATTAAAATATGTCTGCAGAAGTTTGATGCTGTTGATACAATGATGGACACCATTAGCTGCAGACAAGGATTCTTAAGATTTGTAATGCACACTGGAAAATTTTGCAGATAACCGTAATGCACTGTATTCCTTGAAAGGCAACTGCTAGTCTACAACTTGTTTATAAGACTTAACTCCTGGAGCTGAAACAGCATAATGCAAAGAGAAGAAAAACATCCTGTGAACTAAACTGCTACCTACAATAACAATTTGAAACGAAAGGTAAATGCTTACTAGTCACTTTCACAGTGCTGTAATGACACTGCCACCGTCAACTGCTTGGAAGTGATGTGTTACTGAATACAACATTGTTTGATGTGTAAAAGAAGATGCTTCTCAAGTTGTTACACTGAAGAGATGTCAGGATTTTATCAGTGATTCTCCAAATTAGATATATAAAAAATGCTTCATAGGGTACCTGCCATATTCATGTGATGAGTATGTACTGAATCATGAATGTTGCCATGTTATTAGTTTATAGACAACTACACCAATATTCTACAGATCCCAGCATTATGAATGCATCACTCTTCATCCAGGCTTTTGATCA
This sequence comes from Protopterus annectens, assembly GCF_019279795.1. Taxonomy (NCBI): domain Eukaryota; kingdom Metazoa; phylum Chordata; order Ceratodontiformes; family Protopteridae; genus Protopterus; species Protopterus annectens. The sequence continues at coordinate 275,937,189 of NC_056735.1, read as the reverse complement.
GAATTTCTTAATCTATGCATTCAGCTGACTATTTTACCTTCCCAAAGGACTGTAATATAAACTTATCGCATTCTTTTTATTTTTTAATTAACACATTCTTAGTCAAGATGGAGCATTACTGATGTTACAATTTATGAAATTCCTCAGTTACATACAGTGCTTATTACTAACAACTATGTAGAATACATATTTTGCTACTTTCAGGCAGGTCAATGCTTTAGAGCTTTGTTATTAAACTGATAATGATAACAGTGTAAAATACACAGGTAACATTACAGTCTTCCCATTGCCTGCCCCCCCCCCCCCCCCCCCCACACACACACATATATGCATACCTCTAATTCTGTGATACCACCTTCCTTATGTCAACATTAGATAATACATACTGTTCTGTCACATTCACATCTGGCAAAACCAATTGTTCAAACATACATTTAAACAATCAGATTACACCCACAGAATGGCTTACAGCAAGGCTGAAAAAATATTACAGAATAAGGCATTGGTTAAAAACCATCTAATGCAGACTAGGATGGCAAAAACAAGCAGGAGAAAAAGTGAGACAACAATGATCAGAAAAAAGGGATGCGTTGAAGGGATATTTTAAGAAACATAGAAAAAACAAGAGAGAAAATGAAGAAATAAGAATGGGAAGGGCAAAAGAGAAGAAGTTAACAACGGCCCAAGTAAAAATAAGTAAAGACAATAATAAAAATGTAAACAAAATGTCAAAGGCTGAGAAGGCCAGACTGAAACAAAGACAAGAATACTAAAGTAAATTAGGAACACTGAAATCACACAAACATACGAGCTGCCATCTACAAATGCTGAAGGGGAAGGGACAAAAATAAAAAGGGATACACAGGGTTGTTACCATAAAGGAAATTGAAACAGATAAGATGAAAGCTTGGAGATGGTTCATACTAGAAAAAAGTTCACATGTTCCTTTTTTGCCGTCTACCACTACGACCATCACCTCAAGACCACTAAGCCCCAGTCACAGTGTTTGGGGACATTAAGTACAGAAGGAGCAAGTGAAGCATCTCTGGCTGTTAACCTACAGGGATTCAGAAGATTTTTGTTTCTGCTTCTAGTCTCGCCAACTTTTGGCTAGCAGGCATAATGCCCACATGTAGATGTGCATTTTCCCATACCCACAATGCTTAGCTAAAGACCAATGCTCACCATAGAAGGTTTGTGTCCGCAAATCATGCCTTTCCATACTGACGTTTGACTCACTGAGGTTGCTTCTGCAGTGAGATGCATACAACCCATGTCCTCAGAAAGGAAATCCCATATTGGCTTCTGAATGGCTTCTCCACTGTCTAGGCCACAGATCAAATCCATGTTTTCTGGGCTTCAGACAAGGATTTTTCCCCTCTATGGCACACAGAGAAAAGTTCACGTTAACACATTTAGTTTCAGTAGTGCCTATAAAATGAGTAACAATGCAGGGTTGTTGTTGTTGTCTCTTTCGCTTTTCCCGGTTAGGGGTCACCACAACGGAACTCCGGTCCGCTAATGATTGGCAATAGATTTTCACATGCCGAGTTGCCAGCCCTGATGCACAACCTTCAACGAAGGTACGCCCATTCATGCATGTCTCCACACAGAAGACACTCTAGCTGAGAATCTAATAGGACAACGTCTTACTGTGAGGCGACAACGTATTTTTCCATATATAAAACCTGCCATTAGTGTTTTGCAGGACATTTTTAAATATATTTATGAAGTTATCACATTTTAAGCTGCAACAGGAATTTGCATACATTCTTCTTCTTTCGGCTTTTTCCCGGTTAGGGGTCGCCACAGCGGATCACCTGTCCACTCATGATTGGCAGTGATGTTTTTACGGTGTCGAGATGCCAGCCCGGCGCCCAACCTTCCACAGAAGGCACTCACACATACACACACCTAGGGCCAATTTAGAGTGTCCAATCCGCCTACAGCATATCTTTGGGATGTGGGAGGAAACCGGAGCATGCGGAGGAAAGCCACGCGACCACAGGGAGGACATGCAGACTCCACACAGAAGGCACCCCAGCCAAGGATCGAACCGGAGAACCTCTTCCTGTGGGGAATTTGCATACATTAACAAAGAAAATAAATTTTAATAACACTTTGCATTATCATTGTGCAGTATACATATATGTTTTCTTTATAACACTTGTCATTTACTCCTTGCATAAAATTACTCAATTCCTGCCTTCCCTGAAACCTCAATACTCCTCCTACGCATTACTCTCCATGTAGTGTTTCCATACATTCTATGACATTTGGTGCATCTTTTTTTAAAGATGCCACTTCAAATTGTTTTATCACCTTTATAATATTTAATACTTCCCTTTACCAGTAAATGTCAAAAAAATTAAACTCAGTCATACCTTACTATGGCTAGGCAATTCAGATCCTATATATCAGATCAAAAATAATTATTTTGTTAGTTACTAGAATTTATTCCCCAACATTTCTGTCAACATATTCTCTAGGGAATTTCTAAAATCCATCATACTGTCACAATCCCAAAAAGAACAAGCTCCCAATTCCCTTTCTCTTCCCCATCACATCTGCAGTATTTACTATATACCCAAGGAAAAATCTTCTGAAGTCTACCTGGGGTACAAAAATACCTTATTGTGAATACAACCATGCAAAAATCCTAGACTGTTTGGATGCTACTGCATACTTTGGACTCCCACAGATTTCTATTCATTGTTCCTTTGTAGCTTGTCTATATTTTCCTAGCTTTTCTAACCTCATCTGCTTGATTCTTAAAGCTATCATGCAATGTTTTATATGCCCGACTAACTTGTCCCTTTCTTTAACAGCATCTTCTGCTCTGCACTCAAAAATTCTTCCTAAGTTGCCATTTCACTTAGCACACCCATATTCCTTTCTCTTTGTCTATACTCTTGTTATCAATCTCAGATAGGAAAGCCAATCTCTAACCTGTAGTCCAAACTCATGCTTAGTCTCATCCCACTGTATTACCTTTCTCTGTCATTGTTTACTCCCAATACCTTGGTTCCTCTGCTAATTTCCTCTAGAAAATTCCAGTTCTTTCTCACATATTTTCTGTATTTCTGCTTGCAGACATCCCTAATGGTAAAATCTCCTTTCTCCATTTCCATGCTGGCTTACTTCTTAGAATACCTATTACTACTTTATGAAGACAATATTCTTTTTTTTTTTGTTGTTCAAATGTCTCTAACTTGCAATATGAATTTACACCTGACCCGCTCCACATGCACAATGCGTTTCAGTTCTCTGTTGACAGCTGGCAGAGTATTCATTAACTTATCCTTTTTATACATCCTATCCACATCAATATCAACAGACACATTATCAGTTCTTTTCTCTTCATGCCTTACTTTATTGTAACCAACATACTACTAGATACATTTCTCTTAAATTTTTCATTATTCTTAATATTCAAATAGTTTTCATGCATGTGTATTTTTTATTACTACTGGTGAATTACATTTCATTATTCTTAATATTCAAAGAGTTTTCATGCATCTGTATTTTTTATTACTACTGGTGAATTCTTACATTATTTTAACAGCTATCCACCTTTTACTTTCCCTTCAGCCATATTACTTCCTTCTCATCCAATTGTTCTCCCATTGGCGAGTTAACTATTTAGAAATCTATCATCCCCCTTCATGTGTCATTGTGCTTTCCTCTTATTAACTTCCATCCTCATTTAACCAACCCTCCCATCATTTTCAATATTTGTCCACTGACTTCCCCTTTACCACTCCGCCCTCTACCATCTTCAGATTTTCCATTAATCTTCTGCTTATTCCTATCTTGGCCTTTCATTTATTTTTCTTCCATTATCTACCAATTGTGTTCTTTCTTTTGTCATCATTGATCTTACCATTTTCTTCTTATCTTTTGGTATGCTTTTCTCGTATCTTCTTCTAGTTTCTTTAGTTAATTGTCTTCTACCCCACTTTTCCTGAGTTTGTCTCATTTCATCTTGATATTCCCTCAGATCCTTATAGTCCCAAGTTCCTCCTCATCTTCCATGTATCCAGCAGGTTACATCTACCCTAGCAAACATTTTTGCTAATCTTGCTGGGTAATAAAAGTACTTATGTAAGTATTGCCATGCAAATATTCTAAATTTCCCAGCTCTGGTTATATATCTAGGTAGCTGCATAATTTCTGCCCATTTGTCACCAATATAGTACCTTCTAGCTCTCCCTCCCATATTCTTTTCCATTTAATTGATGCAGCATTCCTTTCTTACCTCACCCAATTTCTACCAATCCCCAACATTCCCCTCATTTCTTTTCATTCTTTTCTCCTAATTTCTATTTCTTTTATCAATTCCAGAGGCTTTACTGTGATTTCCAACATCTTCCTACCTTATTCTCTATTTCCATATATACCAATTCTAATATTTTCTATTACTGATACTCCTGTTGTTTTTCTATCCATGTTTTCAATCTTCCTCCTACTTGAACTTGGCCTCAGTATTTCACTTTTTCCTGCTTTCTTCCCTAGCTTCATGCTACTGTTTTGCTACACTCTTGCTTCATTCTGTCAACAGGTACTAATCCTGTTCTACAATTATCACCTCCTCCATCATACCATATTTTTTGAACTTCTACTTTCATTCCCTTTAACCACTGCATTTTCAATATTACTACTTTTGATTCTAAAATGAGTTGCATTATGTCCTTACCTTCCCTAAATTAACTTACTCCACTGCATTATAATTTGCTTCCAATCTGCCTTAAATTGGATCTACTATTCATCATATAGTTGTCAAACAGGCTTGAGCCATTCCCCTTTATCCATTACATCCTTGTCTCTCCCATTCCACTTCTTGATTTTATAGCCCATTCTTTTCCCAAATTTCTGCACAATATCCCACAATTTATTTGTATCTGTTCTATACTTCATTAATGTAATATGTCACCTAAATGTAACAAAATATTTTCCACATTCCCTATTTAACCCCCCCCCCCCATATCACTCTTCTGTATAATTTCTGACAGAGGTTCTATATGCAATGCAAATAGGAGTGGGGAGAACAGACATCCTTGACTTGTGCCCCCCCTTTCTGTTGCAACTGCACCTGATAACCTAGCTCTTATTTTACTCTGGCTTGAGCCTCCTCATAGATTCTCTTAATTATTTCTGTACATTTTTTGGTAAGCCACCTTTTCTAAGCGTTTCCAACAGGTAGTTCCAGTCCACCCTACCAAATGCTTTTTCTGCATCTAGTAATATTATTGCCAATTTTTCTTCTTTCTGCAGTGTGTGTAGTGAAAGTATTTTGAAAGTTGGCACTTTTAACAAGGTCAGAGATCCAGTATGGGTCTCCACTGCCCTTCTTTCCCTAACACTAGGAAAAATCTGGAGTAAACCCCTTTTCAACAAATTCTTCTGGCACTGGATCTATTGTGCACTGTGCCTGTAATTCCTGTAAAATAGGTGGGAAAAGATGAATCTGGTTGTGTGGAGGAAGGAGTATGCCTCCTAGAGGGGAAATCTGTATCCAATACTGGGCATAACCATTTTATGGTAGATAAAAAGAAGTTATGTCCTTACCATAACGTTCCATGTTTAGTGTTCATCTCGCCTTTGTTCTTACACATGGGTGTCGGAGCTGATCCTCGGCTCTGAGTCGGCCACTTAGCAAAGCTATGCATCTAGGAGAAGCTCGAGACCAACCTACCTCCCACAATTCCCTCTGCCTGTACCTCAGATCTAGTTTGCAAACAAAACCAGATCCAGCAATAACACAGGTTATGAGTATAAGAGAATACATAAGTATACAAAGGACCAGACACTAGCTCAAGCCAGTAGGAACAACAGAGAGACCACTAGTGGGAGACAAACAGACCAGACTTCTAAATCCGTACGTTCTTCCAGATCCAAGGGTGGGAGGGTGGGGATGTAAGAACAAAGGCGAGATGAACACTCCACATGGAACGTTATGGTAAGGACATAACTTCTTTATGTGAGAGTGTTCAATCTCGCCGTTTGTTCTTACACATGGGTAGCGTCCCTAGCTCCGTTACCCTGATTGACTCACGGAAGAACGTTCCTGAGCACAGTGGAACCAAAAGATGCTCTATCCCTGGAAGTCCTGTCAACTTTATAATGAGTGATGAATGTATGCGGTTTAGACCAAGTGGCGGCTGCACAAATCGTATCCAATGGTAGACGAGCTGCATGAGCTAGAGATGTGGAAACTGATCGAGTAGAATGTCCCTTTGGTTTGGAGGGCAAATTGAAGCAGAATAAACGAAGGTTATACAATCAGTTAGCCATTTAGAAAGTGTGCGCTTCATCACTGCTGTGCCCTTTTTGTTGTCTGCAAAGGCTATAAAGAGCTGGTCCGCTTTCCTATGGTCCTTAGTTCTATCCAGGTAAAATCTAAGTTGTCTATGAACATCCAACTTGTGCAGCATATATTCCAGCTTGTTGGAGTGGTTCTTGAAAAATGTAGGAAGCTCAATGGACTGATTAATGTTGCTGACTGAACAAACCTTAGGGAGGAAGGAAGGGTTGGTGCATAATGAAACCCTGTCAGGGTGAAAAATTAAATATGGCTGCTTGATGGAAAGTGCCTGAAGTTCTGATACACGTCTGGCTGAAGTGATAGCTACTAGGAAAAGAGTTTTCCATGACAAGAACTTTAAGGAACAGGAAGAAGCTGGTTCAAAGGGCGGTAGAATCAGTTGGGATAAGAGCAAATTTAGATTCCAAGGAGTTGTAGGTAACCTAACTGTCGGTCTGAGATGAAAAGACCCTTTCAAGAAGGCTTTACAAAGCCTATGAGCCATAATGGGAGCTCTGTTTTCTCCTACATGAAAATTGGAAATAGCGGCCAACTGAACTTTTAAAGTGGCGGTAAATGCTCCTTGATGAAATAGCATGGACAGGAACTCCAAAATCTTGTTCAGAGGGGCTACTAAGGGATCCAAGTGCTGTGTAGTGGCCCAGTAGACTAAGAAGTTATGTACTCAGCATAACGTTCCATCTGAGTAGGTGACTTCATTTGGATGCAACCTGTGGGTATCGGATCCGAGCCGGCAGTTCAAAAGCTTTAGGATCCGAGCTCCTAGCTCCTCCCTCTACCCATAACCCCTTGCCAAGCCCTGACTGACCTCAGATTGAGTTTGCCCTGTATAAAAGATTCCTGGGAAACCAGGACTAATATTGCTAAGAAGGTCAGGGGGATGGAGGGGGGGATGGTTGCATCCAAATGAAGTCACCTACTCAGATGGAATGTTATGGTGAGTACATAACTTCTTAATCTGAAGTAGGCAGACTTCATTTGTCTGCAACCTGTGGGACAGAGTCCCCAGCTACCTAAACCTTGGGCGGCCGTCATGGAAGGATGTTCCGGAGCACCGCAGAGCCAAAGGATGCTCTCCCTCTGGAAACAACATCCACTTTATAATGCGAGATGAAAGTATGAGATGAGGTCCAAGTGGCTGCTGCACAGATATCATCTAATGGCACTCTAGATTTAAAAGCAGCAGACGTGGATACTGCCCTGGTAGAATGCGCTGTAATTCTCTGAGGCGCTGGCCTTCCTGAGGTGTCATAAGCCTGCAAGATACAGTTAGAAATCCACTTTGACAGGGTAACCTTAGAGACTGCCTTACCCAGTGCGAATTTTGCAAAGGAGACGGACAGTTGATCGGATTTCCTATAACCAGCTGTTCTGTGAATATAGAAGCGCAGCTGCCTGTGAACATCTAAAGAATGTAATTTATATTCTCTTTTGTTTTTATAGTTGGGGAAAAAAACTGGCAAGTTAATCGATTGGTTGATATTGGATTCTGAAGAAACCTTCGGCAGAAAGGAAGGATTGGTCCTGAGGAAAACCCTGTCCGGAAAAAAGGAAAGATACGGTGGTTTGACGCACAAAGCCTGGAGTTCAGAAACTCTTCTAGCTGATGTAATGGCTACTAAGAAGGCAGTTTTCCAGGAAAGGTATTTTAAATCCACAGAGGCTGCAGGCTCAAAGGAGGGAGCGGTTAGGACCTGCAGAACTAGAGATAAGTCCCAAGGTGGTATAGCTTCCTTAACCGGAGGCCTCAAGAGAAATGCACCTTTGAGGAAGGTTTTGCAAATTTTCGCAGCCACGAGAGGTGTTGAGTCAAGACACACATGGTAATGGGAAATAGCTGCCATCTGTACCTTTACCGTGGAAGAGCTTGCTCCTTGCTGAAAAAGGTCTGTCAAGAAGTCCAGTACCGCCAAAAGTGGTGCAGAAAAGGGGTCAAGGTTATTATGTTCTGCCCAAATAGAAAACCTCTTCCATTTGCTTCGATAAACCTTCCTAGTGGAAGGTTTATGGGCCGCCACTAAGATGGCTTTCACTGGTGACGAGATACCGGGAGTCCTTATCAGGGATGGAACTGGAGCAGCCAGGCTGTCAATTTCAGGGTGTGAAGGTTCGGAATTGGAAGCCCTTGAGGATGGGAGATGAGATCCGGGATCGGATCTAGAATCCAGGGAGGATTCACTCTGTGAGACCACACAAAAGGGAACCAAGGTTGATGAGGCCAGAACGGGGTAATGAGAATCATTTTGCTCCCCAAGCTGTTGGCTTTCTGCAAAAGTTTCTGCATTAGAGGCAGTGGAGGGTAAGCGTAAAGGAGACCGGGAGGCCAAGCATGCACCAGGGCGTCTCTCGGGGATTCCCTGAATGGGGGAAATAGAGTGAAGAAACTGTCGCATTTGGCGTTTGAGGGAGAAGCAAAAAAATCGCAACAGGGTTGCCCCCAGGCGGCAAAAATCTGCTTCACTACTAGAGTGTTGAGAGACCATTCATGAGGGGAAAGAATGGTGCGACTGAGCTTGTCCGCTAGGATGTTGGACCTTCCCGGAATGTGCGTTGCCACAAGAAAGCGATTGGTGGAGATTGCCCATTCCCAGACTCTCATAGCCTCTCGACAAAGGGGATAGGACCTGGTTCCCCCCTGTTTGTTGATGTACCAGACCACTGACATGTTGTCCGTCTGGATAGCAATAGTCCCTGCAGGGAGAAGGCTGTGTAGTGCTTGCAACGCTAATAGCACCGCCCTCATCTCCAGGACATTTATATGCAGTGAGGTCTCTGAACTGTTCCACGTGCCTTGGACAATTTTGCCCACTGAATGTCCCCCCCACCCGAGGCGAGAAGCGTCCGTGGTCACCGTGGCTAGGGGGAAAGCAGCACAGAAAAGTCTCCCTGTTAGGAGTTCCGTTGACTGGAGCCACCAAAAAAGGGAGCTCCTGCATGCTTTGCTGATAGCTATCGGGCTGCTGAGAGGGAAGTAGAGCGGGGACCATTGGACCTGGAGGGTCCATTGAAGAATCCGCATGTGAAGTCAAGCATGAAGAAGAAGCTGAATGGCTGCCGCCATTGAACCTAGGGCCCTCAGGACCGAAGCTGCCGTCGGAGCAGGTCGTAAGATGGCCGCGACATGACACCTCAGGTTGGACAGTCGATCCGGGGTGAGGAATGCCCGCATTTTTCTTGTGTCCAATCTTCCTCCTATAAAGTCTATAAGCTGTGTGGGATTCAGTGAAGACTTCTCTTTGCTTATGGTGATGCCCAGCCGAGGGGCTATGTGAAGGAAATAGTCCCTCGCTGAGCACAGCAGATGCCTTGATGACGCCGTGAGGAGCCAGTCGTCCAGGTATGGAAACACCTGAATTCCCTGGAGTCTCAGGTGGGCCGCTAGCACTTTGGTAATCACCCTGGGGGCAGAGGTGATACCAAAGGGAAGAACCCTGAACTGGTAGTGACTGGCTCCCAGTCGGAAGCGAAGAAACCTCCTGGACCACCTGTCCATGAGAATGTGGTAGTACGCGTCCTTGAGGTCTATGGAGCACATCCAGTCATTCTCCCGCAAAAGGGGGAGGATAGATTGTAAGGTGACCATCTGGAATTTTTGCTTGGTTACAGACAGGTTCAGTTGTGACAGGTCTACAATCGGTCTTAAGTCCCCCGTCTTCTTTGGCACCAAGAAGAACCTGGAGTAAAACCCTGATCCGGTCTGATCTCGGGGGACGCGCTGGATGGCTCTTTTTGTTAGCAGCTGCGCAATCTCGATAGCTGCTGCCTCCCTTTGATCGGGTGGTACATCGGGGAGGCTTTGGGATCTGGGAATTCTGTGAAAGTGGATTGAATAGCCTCTGGATATCACCCAAAGCACCCAACGGTCTGACTCCCATGTTGTCAGGTGCTTCGAAAACCGCCCCCCGACCGCCTCCAGAGATCGGCGGCCGGGCAACCCTTCAGGGTTGCTGCGTGGTTATGTCAGAGAAAGGTTCTCTAGACCCAAAGTTCCTAGGAGCCCCTCTGCCTCTAGGACGGCGACCTCCCTGTCCTCCTCTGCCACGGAAGGACTGGTTGTCCGGAGCAGGTTGGGATTGCTGCGATTTCTGGAACCACATCTTCTTCTGTCCTTTTTGGTTCTTCGAGAAGGACCTCTGGGGGGCTGAGAAGCGGACTCCGACGGCAGACAGCATCTTCCCGTCCTTTTCGCTCTGGACCAGCGTTTCGCGAACTGTTTTGCCAAAAAGGGCAGAACCATCAAAGGGGGCATTCGCGAAGGTCGCTTTGAAGGGCTCTGCGAAGTCACAGTGGCGGAGCCAGGCCTGACGCCTCATGACGAGGCCCGCTCTGCTAGCTCTAGCGGCTCCCTCAGTTGCGTGAGAAAGTAGCCGCATAGAAGTATTTAAAACCACTCTGAGAGTGGCCATACGGGTGGAGTACACGTGTCTGTCCTCCGCCGACATGGACTCTGGGGGGGATGCAGCGTACTCTTTAATCAGGTCTCGTTGCATCCTTATGACATGTGCCATGTAGTTCAGCGCTCTCAAAGAGAAGGTTGCTGAACTAAAGACTCGCTTCCCAATGCGATCCATCGAGCGGGACTCTTTGCTCGGGGGATGCATAGAGGGACTCTCCTGAGCTAACTCCCTCTTTGTGGCTGCAGCCATCATCATGGCATCTACTGGGGGTCCCTTACTCCAATGAGTGCGGTCTGCAGGGGGACTAAGGATACGATCCGGGCATTTCGGAACAGGCTCAACGGTGTCCGGGTCCTTCCACGCTCTAGTGGCAATAAGGTCCACCAGGGGATCGGCAGGAGGAGACACCCAAGAGGTAGATGGGCCCGCCTCAAATGCCTCCAAGAACACAGAATCGTCTGAGGAGGCCTTGGGGGCAGACCACCCCCCCTGATCCTTAACATTTCCATAATGTCTCCAAATGAGACATCCTCTGGGGGTGATCTTGGGGAGCCCTCCCTTTCATCCAAGTCTGTGTCTTCCGTGATGGACTCAGGGGAGTCCACGTGCCTCCTCTTACACTTGCGCTTGCGAGGCACTTTCTCGGGGGGACTGTCCGAGGAGTCCTCGCCAGCACCCAGATGTTCCAAGGGAACTACTTGGGACATCGAGGCGGGCTGTCCCTGGGACCGGCTGATGGGAGCCTGGCCCAGCTGCGAGGGAGTGCGGCAGGGACTGGGGGTCTGAAGGTCCTCAACAGCGCCCTTTCCACCACGTCGAAGGCCGAGGGGGAGCCGACCTCTCTAAGCCCCGAGAGCCGACCCCCACTTGGATCCGACGCATGGATCAGAGCTGGCGCCGAGACTGTCGGATCTGAGAGACCGGTGCGCTCCGACCTAGATGGAGCCGAAGACACACCAGCTCCCTCGGATCCGAGGCTCGGCCCCCGGCTCCGAGAGGTCGGGTCCGAAGTACCCGAAGCACTCAAGGGATGGATCGGATCCGAGGTGCGCCGACCAATCGGATCAGAACCACCCCCGGATCCAACTCTGCCCGGCTCCGACTGCTCCGAACCCGGGAGTCGGGTCGGAGAAGGAGCTATAAGGACAAAACATGGGGTCGAGGCCCCTCCCAGATGGGGGGGGGGGGCCAGGAGCACTCCCATCTGCATCTGGGCCTGGATGAAACGCCTCATCATCCGGTCCATATCCGCTTCAGACATAAAGAAGGTGGACCTCGATGAGGCCACCGAGGTGGCATTCAAAGCAGGACCAGTCTCCATCTCCTCGGGTCCAGGAGAGAACCGGGGAGAATGGAGATGAGAATGAGAAGAGCTAGAAGCCACAGGAGAGGCCCTCTTAGATGGAGGGGCCGAGACAGAGGTTTCAGCCCGTCGTCTGTGGTGCCTCTCCTTGTGTCTTTCTTTCTCTCTCCTGGTCTCCCTATCCTCCGGCTTCTTGGTGGGAGGTTGAGTCCCTGCCAGGGAAAGGGAGACCGCAGCACCCGGGGAGGGCTGCTGACTAGCAGGGGCAGAGGCCGAAGCCGATTCCGGAGGGATAAGTCCCGCCAGAACCAACTTCGACCTCCGCTCTCTTAAAGCCCAGAGGTTGAACCCTGCACATATGGTACAACCAGGTGACAGGTGTTCAACCCCCAGACATTTAACACACCGAGTGTGGCCACCAGCTGGAGAAAGCTTGTGGCCACACTCGGTACATTTTGAAAATATCGCCTTAGGTGCCTCTGCCATGACTACACCCTAACAGGCCTACACTAACACACACAAACAGACTCAAAACTACGCAAAACCCGAGAAAAATTAAACTAAAGGGAGGAGAAAAGCCTAAACACACACTCTTAACTAAATTTTTTAAAAGAAAAAGAAATTTTCCTGTCAGAATACTGAAGTGAAATACTTGCTACTAGGAGCTCGTGAAATCCGTTGGCTACTCGAACGCGGCAAACAAAAATCTGAGGTCAGTCAGGGCTTGGCAAGGGGTTATGGGTAGAGGGAGGAGCTAGGAGCTCGGATCCTAAAGCTTTTGAACTGCCGGCTCGGATCCGATGTCGGATCCGATACCCACAGGTTGCAGACAAATGAAGTCTGCCTACTTCAGATGAAACGTTTCCACTTACTGGTGTATATTTTGGTAGTGGAAGCGTTATGAGAGGTGACCATAATATCCTGAACCGCCGGAGAGAGAAGATCAGACCTGGCTAAGTAGGGAAGCGGAGCAGCCAAGCTGCTAACTTGAGGGATAGGAGCGACGGGTAAGGAGCTCCTGACGAATGAGTCAGCAAGTCTGGCACTAGGTCCAGAATCCAAGGCTCCCGCAATTGGTGGGGTTGAAGAAAGGGGAACCAAATCTGTCGAGGCCAGAATGGGGCAATGAGAATTATAGTCCTCTCCTGGTCCTTGGCTTTCTGAAGAAATTTCGGGATCAGAGGTATAGGAGGGAAAGCGTATAGGAAACCCGGGGGCCAATCATGAATCAGAGTGTCCCTGGGGACATCCCCTGGAGGGGGTAAAAGGGCAAAGTAGCTTCTGCACTTGGTGTTCATTGGAGACGCAAACAGATCGCAGCAAGGCTGGCCCCATTTGCGGAAAATCCTTTTCGTCACTTTCTGATTGAGGGACCACTCGTGAGGTAACAGGATGGCTCTGATCAACCTGTCCGCTATGACGTTGGATAGCCCCGGGATGTTCATTGCTATTAGAAAGCGACCCGTGGATTCTACCCATTGCCAAATTCTCATGGCCTCGCTGCACAACTGGTAAGACTTGGTTCCTCCCTGTTTGTTTATGTACCAGACTACGGACATGTTGTCCGTCTGTACTGCAATGGTCCCCAGAGGCAGAAGGGGTGAGAAGTGTTGCAACGCTAGGAACACTGCCCTCATCTCTAGAACATTTATATGCAGGTTGTACTCTAAGCTGGACCATTCGCCTTGGACTGTCTGTCCCTGAAAGATGCCCCCCCACCCTATCAGGGAAGCATCCGTGGTCACTGTGGCTGTTGGTTTGGGTAACACAAACGGCCGGCCGCTGAAGAAGTTCTGATTCTGTAACCACCAAGACAGGTGTGCTTTGCAGGAATTCGTTATGTGAATCTCGTGTGTCAGGGGTAACTGCTGGAATGACCACTGTGCGAACAGCAGCCACTGGAGAACTCTCATGTGTAGCCTCCCCATGGGAACTGCAATGAGGGAAGCTGACATGAGCCCTAAGACTTTCAGGACTAGATTGGCTGGGGACTTTTTGGACAATAGCAGACGAGATACATGATCTTGCAGGCAAGCTATTCTTGAGAGGGGCAGTTTTAGTAACATAGAACGGGTATCTAGAGCTGCGCCTATAAATGAAATATGTTGTGAGGGCTGTAACGCAGATTTTTCGAAATTTATCGAAATCCCTAGCTGAGCACAAAGGCTTATTGTGTAGTCCCTGGCCTGTATCAGTTGACGCTCGGTGGTGGCGGTAAGGAGCCAGTCGTTCAGATACGGAAACACCCGGAATCCTAGGCGTCTCAAGTGAGACGCTACCACTGCCATGCATTTGGTGAAAACCCTGGGGGCTGAGGTTAGACCAAAGGACAGTGCTCGAAACTGAAAGTGGCTGGCTCCCAGCCGGAAGCGCAGGTGATCTCTGGACACTCTGGCCATTTTGATGTGGTAGTAGGTGTCCCTGAGATCTATTGAGCACATCCAGTCGTCCTACTGTAAAAACGGAAGGATCGATTGAAGCGTGACCATCCGGAACTTTTCTTTCTTCCCAAACATATTGAGGTTGCTTAGGTCCAGAATTGGCCTCCAGTCCCCTGTCTTTTTTGGAACTAAAAAGAACCTTGAGTAAGTTCCGGATCCTCTTTGGTCCGCCGGGACTGGTTGGATGACTCGTTTTTCTAGCAGCTTTGAGATTTCTATAGCTGCAGGTTTTCGCAGATGGGGTGGTACATCTGGGAATCTTTTTTGTGGTAATGGGGGAAATACAAAGGGGATTTTGTAACCTCTGGTAATAATGCTTTTTACCCAATTGTCTGAAGTAAGGCTTTGCCAGGCCTGAGGGTATAAAGCTAAGCGCCCCCCGACTGCCTCCAGAGCAGGACAGTCGGGCCTCCTCTCAGGAGTGCTGGAAAGGCTTGCCAGGGATGGTATCCCTGTCGCCTTGGTTCTGCGGACCCCCTCTGCCACCAGGGAGGCGTCTTCCACCTCTTTCCCCCCCCTCTGCCTCTGGAGGGGGCATCACCCTGTGTGCCTGGGAAAGAACCCTGGGGTTTACGAAACCACATCTTTCCACCTTGTTGCCCTTTGGGGTACGGTCTGGATGGGGTGGAAAAACGGACTCCGACAGCAGATAGAGTCTTTCCCTCCTGCTCACACCGGGTTAGGGTCTCCTTTACTTTGGGGCCAAAAAGAGTGGCACCATCAAAGGGGGGGTTAGTAAAGGAAGACTTAAAGGCTTCCGCAAAGGAGCACAGCCACATGCAGGATTGTCTACGAAGAGCAATCGCTGAAGCTGCAGCCCTACTCGACTCCTTGGCTGCATACGAGATGAGCCTCATGGACAAGTTCACTATGGATGTAAGGGTGTTGACATGTGCTGTCACTTTGTCCGAGACAGCAGCATCTGTATTACCCTGGAGGGTATCTCCCAACTCTTTGACTAGATCCCTCTGTAATCGTGTAAAATGCGTCAAGTAGTTCAGCGATCGCATAGAGAAAGTCGCTGAACTAAAAATGCGCTTCCCATATCTGTCCATGGTCCTAGAGTCTCTGTTAAGGGGATGGACAGACGAGGAAGATTCGGACATCTCCTTTTTAGTGGCTGCGGCCACCACCATAGTGTCCACTGGAACTCCCTTAGTAAGGTAAGACTTGTCCTGAGGGGCAGTGATGTACTTGTTAGGTTTCCTAGGAACTGGCTCCACTGTGTCAGGAGTCTCCCACGCCCTTCGAGCAATTAACTCCATTAACTCATCGAAGGGCGGAGTGACCCAGGAGGAGGAAGGGCGAGCACCAAATGCCTTCAGCAGAACCGACTCATCCTCAGAAGGGGGTAGGGCCTGCCAATCACCTCTCTGCTTCAGGATCTCCAGGATGTCAGCAAAGGAGACATCCTCTGAGGGTGATTTCGGGGACCCTTCCGACTCATCTAAGTCAGTATCCGATGTTAAAGATTCTTGTGGAGAATCTAAGTGCCTCCTCTTGCACAACTTTTTCCTTGGAACGTCATCGGGAGGGGCTTCCGATGAGGCCTCCGAGGAAGAAGGGGCTCCCTCTGGGAGTGGCTGAGACACTGGTGCTCTACGCTTGTGGGTAGCCGTGGGTGCAGAAGACGACAACGGACCTTTATGGGAGAGAGAAGTTGTTTCTGTTGGCGTGGTTGTCTGAGAAGACAACACCTTCCTCATGAGGTCAAAGGCCCCTGGACCCCGAGCCGAAGAGTCCCCCGGTTCCGAAGAATGCGGAAGTGTCTCCGACGCAAAGGCCAAGGGCATCGACCCCGAGGACGGAGCCGAAGTGATCCGTGCCGAGGCACTGAGAGGGAGAGTCGGTACCAAAAGATCGGTTCGACTCTCGGTCCCGGAACCAAGGAGGGATCGTCGGTTCCGCGAGTCTGCCAACGGTTCCGACGGAGTCGAGGTCAACGGTGCTGACCGAGAAGGGGACGGTTCCAGCACCAAGGGCTCCACAATCATCATATCAACATCTCTCGGCTCCGAAAGCTGTGTAGGCCTCGGAGGAGGTTCAGATGGAGATAAGGGAAGGCCTTCGAGTCTTGACACCAACTGGGAGGAGACTGAAATGAGCTTGGACAAGGCCGTGTTCTCCATTAACTTCTGCACCACACGATCTACGTCGGTGTCGGAGAGAGGCCTGGAAGAACGGGTCGAAGAAACCGAAGATGGTACCGACCTCAATAAGGCAGGAGGTGGAAGCTCCGACACCGGCTCCAAGACTCGAGGCTCGGTGACAGTAAGAAGCTCGACACTCGGCCCCGAAGCCTGTGGAACCGGTGAGCGAACTTTAAACGAAGAAGTCGGAGCCGATGACATGGGCTCCGATGTCTTCGATCCCTTCGAGGACGTAGAAGCCTGGTCCGACTTGTCAAGCTCTTCTTGGAAGGAAGGCTTCAAAAGACCCCTATCTATAAGCTTCCTGCGCCTATCTGTCATGACCCTTCCACTAAAAGAATGACAAATAGAGCAGTCTTCTTGTAGATGTAGAGGGCCAAGACAGTAGACACAGGAGCTGTGGTTGTCAGTGACAGACATCTTTTGCCCACACTGACACCTCTTAAATCCCGACTTAGCTTTTTCAGACATATCAATCAAAAACAACCCTAAACTAGGAGTAGGCTGAAGGAAACAAAGTATAAAACTACAAAAATTATATATATATATGACGCGAAGTTGAGCTAGACACACACACACGCACTAAGGATAAATTTCCTCAAAGAAAAATAGAAAATTTCACAAGAAATATAATTAGAAGTATCTTATCTCCCAAAGTTGGTAAGAGCTCTCAAAATTCGATGCGATCAATTGCAGCGGCAAACTAGATCTGAGGTACAGGCAGAGGGAATTGTGGGAGGTAGGTTGGTCTCGAGCTTCTCCTAGATGCATAGCTTTGCTAAGTGGCCGACTCGGAGCCGAGGATCGGCTCTGACACCCATGTGTAAGAACAAACGGCGAGATTGAACACTCTCACATCACCCATTTGTCTGTGGTAATCTTTTCCTAGATGGAGAAGGATTGGGCCAACCTTTTTGAAAGGGCAGGGGGAAAGAAGGTTCTAGATAGTCACAGAGATTTGTCCCCAAAGGGAAGCCTCCCAGATGAGGCAGCCTTTTGTAGTTTATCTAAGAATCTCTTTCTGAGTGCCTTCCTGTGTTTCTGGCCAGGCCTAGGGTCCCTTCTGACACAACATGTAGGTTTTGTTGAGTAATTCCTCTGGTTCTTAGATACAGAGGTTAACAGAAGCAGTCTGCAATCCTTCATAGTTTTAACCTGCTCTTGAAGGGATTTGCTTTCAAATCCTCAGGAATAGGCTGGCTACATAACCATGCATACCTGCAGATTACCAGGCCCATCCCAGCTGCTCTGGAGGAGGTCTTCACAGCCTCATAACTACATTTAATGCTGTGTCTGGCCACTTGTGTAGCTTGATTAAGGGCAACATATGTTGTTTAGAATCAGTATACAGCAAATCCACCACTACCTTATTTAAAGATGTGAGGAATGGATATCAAATATTTGGTCATCTGGGTTTGGTAATTAACAGACCTGAATGCCAATGCCAATGCCAAAGTAAAGGAGGTATGAACATTTTTACCCCTCCTATCCATAGCCCTGCTATCCTTGTCTGAAGGAGGCAATGGTATTGGAAAGGCATTGAGAAGGCGTATCAAACTAGAGGGAAATTGCAGAAGGGTCCACCACAGGATTTTTAAACAGTAACTTTAGATCATCAGGGAATACAATATGTCCTGCCTTTTGGGAGCCAAAGGCTGAGAGTCAGGGGCAGCAGAACTAGACTGAAAAGCATGCAAAAAAGCCTCACCTCCTGTTCAAAGGAGGTACAAAGGAAGGGGCTGGGGTGCCCATTTCCAAAATGTTGTGGTATATTCTCTATAACTCTAAGACCTGCTTAGACTCCCACTCAAAATCTTTCATTACATTTAAGATAGTCTCTCCAAATGAAGCGGCATCTACTGGAGAATCAGGTGAAATGGAGTCCTTATCATGTGAAGGGACTTAGCCAGAAACGTACATATGAGAGGAGTAGGCCAGAGAATGGTTACAATCAGCAGCCTCTTCATCTTCAAAGGAATATGAATCCACAACTATCATTTGCGGGGTGAGTGGGGGTGGAAAAGAGAGGATGAAGCTTCAAAGCCATAATGGCTTTAACTTAAACAAACTTTGAGAGAAATCCATCCATTCCTTCTCCCTAGAAGAGGAAGGAGGAGGTTGAGGGGAAGCAGCATGTTTAGTTCTCTTGACACTTCTTTTTTGGTGTGGTGTCCACATGTACTAAATGCTGCAGCTCAGTTTGCTAATGTATCTCGATTAATTTAACTGGGATCTCTTCCCTAACTAGGATCTAAGAAATGCCCTCTGGGACCTCAGCTATGATAATTCACAGTTCACCTCTGTCCACAGAATCCTCCATCAAGTCCTCTGACACCATACTGACCTCTAGCAGGGTCTTGGTAGAGGGCATATGAGGGGGAATCAGATGTACTGTGGGTTCTGAAACCTCAGCAGGTACAGTGGAATCAGAAAAGGCTGACTGAGTTTCTAGCCTAGGCCTTTTAAGTTTTTTTCTTAAGTGGTGGAGGTACGACCAGGGAGGCAGAATCCATCATCCTGGAGTGAGTCAAGCATCTGAGACACTGGATCTCCAAGAAGTGTTAAACGAGAGCAAAAAGGACTGCAAGGTCTTTGGTACAAAGGACTGGAAGATGGAACAAGCTTTGTAGCCATGTTCTGCTTCTGAGCAAAAACACTGGGCAAGTAAGTCTTTGTATTACCTACAGCACACACACTTACTCCCCCTAGCAGACATCTAATACTGGTAAGAAAAACACAAATACAAAGGAAGGTTCCCGAATGGACACTTACCTGAGTATTCAAAGAAACGGTACCAATGCTTAAAAGGCAATCAGCCAGTGCATACAAGACTTACATTCAGGCTGGAGCAGAGATAGGAATTACGCTCATATGGCCACCTATATACCCCTATGGTTGAGAGCTGAAGTTACACATCGGATGTACAATGCATGGAAGGTAAAGCTTTGGGACCCCTATCAGATGACAGCATTGATAATCTGTGTGTTAGGAATACTGCAACAGTAATTTCAGTCAGGACATGTACCATTACTTCACAAAGTAGTAATGGTTTCTTTTATATAAAGTACTAGTTAGATCTATACCTGAGTACAGCACTGACATTGTTTTTGTTTTTTAAATAAATAAATAAACAAAAAAATAAATAAAACGGCATGGTTCTTAATACATCAAGGATAAATCTAAACAAAATCAGGGATAAATCTAGAAATGAGAGACATGGACAGTTTAAAACTACTAGTACTATTAATCTGAGACACTGACAGAAAAAAAATTAATGTGAATTAATATACATTTTCTGAAGTAAAATTACTCTATAAATCTAATTATTGTCATTGTTTAGTTTAAAAAGTTGCCAGTTTTAAGAGGGATTAAGAGGGACAGTTGAGAGGAATGTAAAACAGCAAACTCCTAGAAATGCAGATTACTTGCCCTTTGCAGAAGTGCAACCACGAAGAGAAAATGTCAGCACTGCCCTTTGCGGACTGTATATAGACAGTATACTAAAATAGTCTTTGAGGTTATAACTTCTTTACCTCTGCAGCAGTGTTGTTGAAATGGCTCCTGGCACAAAATAATTCAATGCACTTCACACAAGCAACAAATGCAAAGCAGTTTGGTAACTCGGGTGTTGGAGAACGCTGGTGTGTCACCCAAAATGTCGTGGAGTGTCACCTTTGACACGCGTCACAGGTTCGCCATCACTGCTCTAGTTCTAGCTCACAAACACTTCAGCTGTTACGTAACGTATTTCTTCTAGTGTGTGCTTTAAGCTAAGTTGCATTTTTTCCTCTTAAACGCAGTATATACATATCTCTCAACCTTTTAACTTAAGCAATCTGGACAATACCAAAATACAGAACTCAAAAGCACCAACACTGCCCCTAGTATCAATAAAGGCTGTCCCTCTGTCAATATCTTCTGTTCAGAAGAATATAATTCAAATAGTATCCACTCCAAATAATTTTCACAGGCAGGCTCCACAAATATTTAGCATTTAATTCAAAATTTAATAGGCGGTGATATTTAATATTTGATATTCAATATTTTATTAATACATTTTTATTGTATACACTATTTATATATGCACTTTTAACATTTTATTTAAACATACTTGCACAATGTACAAAGTATTTATTTTTCATACATATTTTTGTACATGCATGACATTTATTTATTAACTTTTGACAAGTGGTGCAATATGTTTTTCCTCAGGGGATTGGTGGTTCTTTAACTGTACCAAAAGAGGAATGCTATACCAATATCATTTTATACTGTTAGGTTTTATGTTTATACATGTTCTTGGTCTGCATTTATGAAGTATGAGTTATTTTGTATAATACAACACAATATACTTTTTACAGTTATTTAGTTTTTATACATTTGTATGTATTTATACTTATAATGATATTCATACGTGTTGCAATGCTATATTATACAACTGACTTATGAAGGGTTAATCTAATGGGACATATTTTTGAATTA
Source organism: Protopterus annectens (assembly GCF_019279795.1). NCBI lineage: Eukaryota > Metazoa > Chordata > Ceratodontiformes > Protopteridae > Protopterus > Protopterus annectens. The sequence goes on along the minus strand of NC_056735.1, from coordinate 275,916,091 downwards.
ATTGGTTGACCAATGGAGTGAAATCAACTAGTATAACAACTATAAGGTTTATGTGGCAGATGATTCTGATGAAGTCTCCCGAGTGGAGATGAAAGTGCTTAATCTGCTTCGTTTATTGTTTTTGTCCTATTAAATTTACTAGGGGCAGTGTTGGTGCTTTTGAGTACAATACCAAAATAATGAGAGTACAAAGGCCCAAAATCAGGGGTAGATTTTAAATATTGCTCCTACACTATTAGAAAGATACTAGAATAACTGGTTTGGATTAGAATCCAGTTCGAAGGCTATGAAGTGACTTCACCCCACAATGATTTATCAGAAAACTGCAGATTTTATGAGGGATAGACCCAAAATATGAGTAAAAAAAATTGTACCGTGTGTGTCCAGAAATTTTCAGAGTTGGTATATATAATTTCAGGGAGGGAACCATTATATTTAATTTGGAATTTCACTACCAGTTGTGCTGGTTGAGTTCGCTCCCGCTGGGTTCTAACTCAACAAACCTTGGTGAACACGCATGGTTACAGTAGGATGAGACAAACGGATTCACCTTTGTAAACAGAATATTTAATGGGAAAAGTATATAGAAATGTATCCACTGTCAGATTTATTAGAAGTCATGGCCACCCACGTATTATCATATGAGAGGACAAACATGCAGATTGCGCCGCCACATGCAACTACTGCGTTTGTAAAATATATTCTTTTCTAATCTGTTTCTTGCAATATGTACTTTGCATCTTTTTTATTGTCTTTTAACCACTTGAAAACTTGTAAGGTCAACTAGGCATGACACCTGTTACTGCATGTGATTTGTGTTGATAGTATTCCCACAGAGCTTAATTAGATGACAAGTCTGAAGTTTACTGCGCTTAGCATTTTAAATTGCTGTTGAATATCTGTAGACCGGTTTCTCTGCTGCTTTTTATGGTAACATGGCTAATGCAGCCCATTCATAAATGCTTTCTTGATATAAATTCCCTCGTTCCACAGTAGATATGACAGAGGTGTTTTACATGTTCGTTTTGTTACTAAAACTTTCATGGTGAAACAGATTTTTTTTTTGCCTTTTCATAAGACATACAGTACAGTCACAGTATTACACTGATATTCTGAAGCAATGGTTGCACTCATCTGATGTTCTGTTGTTACTCTTTTGCATTTATGGCTACAATGCTTAACTGTGCAAGTTCCTGAGCTGGAAAGCTTTCAGTTTAACTGCGCATCGTGTGCTTCTTCTTGACTTCTGCCATTTCTGCTTAACTGTGCAAGTTTCTGAGCTGGAAAGCTTTATGCTGCAGTGCTGAGCTGGCCGTTTAAGTGTGTGTCGTTTTATTTCTTCATTGTAAATGCTGGAAAGGGGTGTGAGCTGAAAAGTTGGCCATTGCATTTTCATTGTAAAGGTTCAGTTTAACTGTGCATTTGTGTGCCTCTGCTGTTTCTGCTTAAGTTCCCTAGCTGGAAAACTTTATACTGCTGAGTTGGCCGTTTAAGTGTGTGTGCTTTCAGTTTAACTGTGCGCCTCTGCTTAACTTCTGCAAGTTCCCGAGCTGGAAAGCTTTAGTGTGTGTGTGTGTGTGTGTGTGTGTGTGTGTGTGTGTGTGTGTGTGTGTGTGTGTGTGTATGTAAGCATAACTGGTAATTAGAAGTAGTCAGGTTCAAAACCCTGTACCTTAGGTACAGATAGCAAGAGCTGAATTCCCTACCCAGACCAGCTCTTTGTGGTTTTCTAGCAAATTAGTGAGAATGAGAACTGAATTCACTAATGACAGGAAACGTAAATGGCTATCTTTCAGGAAACACATGGTAACCCAACATTTTATTCTAGCAAGAAGCAACTTTTCTAAGATTGTACAAACAATGTTTAAAATGTGTCCCTGGTTTTGGGCCTTTGTCTTCCCCCAATGCTGTTTCCAGATTTCTTTAATCTTAAGTTATGTTGCATAGTTCCTCAGAGGGACAGAAGTTTAGTGCTGCCTATGCAAAGTCTGTGTTAGTAGCACAACAGGTAGAATTGCTTGCTTTTGATGCAGAAGGCTGTGGATTCTACTCCCACAGTACATAGATGGATTGCTGATACTGTATTGTGTTGTACTTTTAAAGGGGTGGATGCTGCAGTCCTGAGAATGTCCTCTTTAGCAGATATACCTAGTAACTATGAACCTGTTCAGTTTGCCATCCATTCCCTATTGCAATATTAGCTTATCATTTTTAATGTAACAAGCAATTTATCCCTCAAGGGCAACAGGCACTTTATTTGTAGATAAAACAGTAAAATATAAAGTTGTTTGTTAGCGGCAACCTTCATTAGTTACAGATCTCTTTAATGTGAAATTATTTAGATGACTTTTACTTCTGCAGAGATTGTGCATATTTACTGATACTAGTGGACTGTATAAGTTTAAGCAGACTTTTATTATGGAAATTTCTGAATTGAGCAGTTTTGTCATTATTGGTGCATACATTTTATTTCATTGCTTACTGGAAAAATGTAAAAAACAATAAATTTAAAACACACTCTAACAAGTGTGCTGTATTATACAAGGAATATAATTTAATACAGTCGGGAAGGTGTATCAAAGAAAACCTGTATGCTTCATGTGCAAGGTGCCTATGATTTTAAAACAAACCAAATGAAATCTTTATCCGCCACTGGCCAGATGCATTTTCTTTGAATGTGGATGTCAATGCTGTTTCAATGGCAGAGAAGCTGTAATGCTAAGTCTGTTTTCACTGTGAGACTGTATTGCTTTGTTTTCCAGATGTCTCAGTATTTGTGCTATAAAATGTAAAATAAAAGTTTAAAATGAAATCCAAATAATCATTGTAGAAGTAAGCAGAATGCATATTAGTGTTTATGGTAAATGAGGCAAAATAGCAAAGTAATGGGACATTGGAATGGCTGCAGGGGGGATTCTGTCTGGGGCCATATTTTGACTGTTTTTCAGTTTGAAAGTTGGTATATCACAAACCCATTTGAGTGGGCGGGGTTACATCATTATGTATGCAAATTTTATGTTAATCAGCATACAGATTTGTACCTATTTTTCACAGGCCTTTGTCCAGATTTTTGATGTTTCCAGGTTGAGAGGTATGGTATGCAAGTGTTTTTGAGCAACTACCATACACTACCATCCACAGTGTAAAAATCAGTCATGATATGCAGTGAGGTACATCCTTTTGTAATTCAGAAAAGCATAAGGTCACAGTTTCAAAATGCAATAATTTATTATGGCATATTTCAAATTCCAGCAGCAGCTGTGTATAAACAGAAGCCTTAACAGGGGACCTTGCATTCACTACTGAAAGGCATCTGCTAATAGAACATCAAATACTCATTGTATGAGATCAAAATACAATAACTCAGCCAAATAATTACTACAAAATGGGGTTCACATTTTGAAAATTCAGATACCTTTTATCTTAAGTTTAAAAGCCTGAAGTTCCTCAACTTACTTATCAGGCTGAGTTCTGGTATACATACAGCCAAAAACAGAATCTGAAACATCTTTGCTTCCAAGATGAAATTTTACATGTACTTATTAGGAAATGTTCATCTTTTTTAATATATTCAGGATTTTACCTGTTTTGAGCATTTGGGACTTGCCAAGCTACTTTTGGCTTTCCTGAAGAACACTGATGATGGTGGAGATGATATTTCAATTTTCACAAAATCATTCTGCACTTTTAGGCTTGGTTTCATTTTCTTTAAGGTCTTGTTTTTTTCCTATAATTAATTGGGATGGGGTAGGGAGAAAACAGAATCAATCTTTTAAGCAATTATTTTAGAAAATACAGAAATAAGTAAAAACAAACACACCTTAACAAAAATATAGCTAGTTACTTACACCGTCTAACTCTATGATTAGTGAAAGTCAAGCAAAGACACCTAAATCTTTCCCACCACTACATGTCTGCTTCTGTGCCTCAGTAACCCCCAGGTTCCAGCTTATCATTCATTTTCACTTCAGTGTCTTAAATTCTTACTATACACACGTGCAGTATAAAACCCATCCGAATTTCCTTTTGATCTTGTGCCCCATAACCAACAAGAGACAGAATTTTGTGAATCATCATAACAACAATGGTTGTCTTCCTTGCTGTTTTTTCAGTATCAGTAAGTTCAGGGTTATGTCAGCCCATCTACCTAATGGAGCAGACTGTCTCACCTTCATCGAGGCACCAGATAGCAGTAGTATAAACATAGCATGGTCACTCAATGGGAATAAACACTGATGTAACAAAAAGGAGAGAGAGAGGCAGGGAGAAACAGCCCTAGATGTAGGCATAAAACTTTGGAAACTTAAGTTACAGAATATGCTAAACACAATAGGTTTGTTCATAACAAGCTTGTACGTAGGCACAGATAAAATGCCTGTTTTAGAATAATGCAAAAAGAGGGAATTAATCATCAGAATCTGAAAACTTAAATTTCCACGAAGAATTACTACAACCATGATTCAGCTATACCACATCCAAAATAGCCGTCTCAAATCAGTGACCTCTCCTCTTTGTCAAAACAATCTTCAGAATCAAGCAGAAATTCAGAGATACAAAGGACAAAACAGATAAAGGAAGAAAGCTTGAGTGGGGGGAAGAAGGGAGGGTGGTAACACCAAAAGGCAAAGAATTCAACCATCCTACTGAGCATCTCAAATAAAGTACAGTTGTGTAAGTAAACTTACCACAACAGTAGATGTTCAAATGATCACTGCTGCAGTAGCCTTAGCTATATGGGTTATACTCTGCCAAGGATATAACATTTGGCCAGCTTCCAAAGATTCAGGACACCTTCCCTGCATCCAAACTGTCAGGCAGCTCAAGCTGATCTGACTAAAAGATAAGTTTGGGTGGGATGCCCTTCAGAGCTTCCCAGCCAAAAGAGAGATGGAGGCTAAAGTTTAGCGAGATGCCCTTCAGAGCTTCCCAGCCAAAAATAGAGGGATACTGAGCTATGAACAAAAAAGGGCAATGGAGGGAGCCAGTGGCTACTGCAGCAATGATCACTGCAACATCTACTGTTATGCTGAGTTAACACAACTGTACTAAGTTCATCATACTGATCACTACTGCAGTAGCCTCAGCTATAAGAGTAGATTACCCTAGCTAACTACATTTGGGAGGTGGAAGAATCCAGCATACCCCAGAGAAAAGTCCTAACTAAGACTGATTTAGACTTAGAGAATAAATCAAGCGTATAGGGCTTTGTAAAAGTATTGCACAGAGGACCAAGTACCAGCTTCTAGAAGACTTCTAATATCCACCCATTTCCAAAAAGTAATAGATTCAGCCAAAGTTCTGGTAGAGTGGGCCTTGACCATGCCAGGACTAGTTTTGTTATGGTGAGTGCAGCAAAAGTTAAAAAGCCTTAGACAACCATTTGGAAATTGTATATTTTGACACAGGTTGTCCCTTTTTACCTTCACAAGAAATGAACAAGTGATCTGAACATCTGAAAGAGTTAGTTCTGTCAAGACAGCACCCGAGTTGTCTGTGGACATCCATGGTATGGAGTATCCTTTCTCCCTTATTTTTAAGTTCAGGAAAAAAAAAAAAGGAGATGGCCAGTTTGGCTTAAAGCAAACTCAGATAAACTATAGGCATAAAAGGAGGATTACTTCTCAAACAAACCCTGTCCTTATGGAAAATGAGACAGGGCTGACTCACTGTGAGGGCTTGGAACTCGGATAGTCTTCTTGCACAGGTTAGAGCAAACAGTAAAACTGTTTTCCATGTTAAGAACCTGATGCAAGTCAGGTTAGCTGATTAAATGTAGCAAGTGTTAACTTAACACAAAATTAAGAACATAAAAATGGGCCACTGGTTTTCTTGGAGGCCACTTATGCAAAACTCCTTTCAAAACCAATTTGACATGAGACTGCATTGAAAGAGGAGGCTCCATGGGTAGACATGCTGAAATGGCTAATAAATAAACCTTGATAGAGGAATAAGAAAGGCCATATGATAGTGACTCACACAAATACTGTAAAACTTGAGAACAACTAGCCCTGAATGGATGCTAGTTATGTTGTTGGCACCAACTAGAAAACTTTTTCCATTTGCTAATATATGATTTTCTAGTAGCAGGCTTTCTTGCCTCCATTAGTACCTGCTGCATGCCCTCAGTAAACAGGTGCCCAAAAGGAATTAAGGCCCTATCATCCAGGCAGCCAGCTGAAGTTGACTGATGACAGGGTGTATCAAACATTGTGGTTCTTGTGTAATTAGATTCAGTCTGTGAGAAAGCTTGTGATAATTGCCCCTTGACCATTTCCAAAAGAAGGGATAACCATGGTTGCCTGGCCAGAAGGGAGTCACCACACAGACATAGGGATTCCTTCTGAATCTTCAGAAGTACTGTGGATATTAGTGGAAAGGGTGGACAAACATACAGGAACATTCCTGTCCAAAGACAAGAAAAGACATCTGTCTTCCAAACCCTTGTGCATGGAGTCCTGGAACAGAATCTCGCCAGTTGACTGTTCACAGAGGAGGCAAAGAGGTCTAACTAAGAACTCCCCACATATGGATCAAATCCTTGAAGACCCCTGATCTAAATTCCATTCATGAGAGTCTGCCCTTGTCCTGCTCAGTGTGTCTGCTATACAATTTTGCTCTGATAGAATGTAGGACGCCTGTAGAGTGAGACTGTGCTGTGAAGCTAAATCCCAAACTAACATGGTTAGCCTGCAAAGGGGGTACAGTCTGGTTCCCAGTTACTTACTGATTTACCACATGACAATGGTATTGTCTGTAATCATTTGAAGATGTCTCAGAGACAAAAGATAGTTCAGAAAGTTGAGTGCCTTTACCAGGGCAAACATCTCCTTGATATTAAATGCTTACGTCTGGCCTTGGTGTCCCACACACCTTGCACTTTTATCCCTTCTGAAACTGATCCCCAAGAAAAGTCTAAGGCATTTGTGGTGACTGACTCTTTTGCAGCCGGGAGGGAGAAAGGGAGATCTGTATTTAAGGATATCTGTTATCTTCACAAAATGATTTATTTCTCTTCTGACAAGCCCCAGTACTGGGATTTGAAAAGATAAAGAGTGTTGGTGAGGGGCCCAAAGAGATTTCAGATGCCACTATATCATTCTCATGTGGAGTCTTGCAAGGAATATCATGAGAATAACAGATGCCATGAGACCCAAAATCCTGAGGTATTCCCTTGCCATGACCAATGTCTGAGTGGAAATCCTTACAAATAGATGGAAGAAATGCTCTTTGAACTGAGGTGTCTAGCTGACATCCCATGAACACAATACTCTGTAAAAGAAAGACTTTTGAATGTTCTCTTGGAATCCCAGCTTGTGTGAGAGATCTCTCATCAAAGAGAGATGTTCCTGACACTTTGAAAAAGACTGAAAAGATAAGCAAGTCATCTAAATATGGTAAAATGTAGATAACGTGTCCAGTAATGAACTATAACTGGAGCTAGACACTTTGTTAACACTCTTGATGCAGTGCATAGTCTAAAAAGGTAAGGCAAAGAAACGATAATGTGATCTAGACACACACAATCTTAAGAAGCATCAGAAGTCTGGATGAATAGGGATGTGATTTAAGTCTAGTGTTATCGGGAAACCTGAAAGGGGGAGAAGAGGTAATTAGAAGTTATGTACCTACCATAACGTTCCATGTTAGTTGTCTTCTTCTCGCCTTCTTTCTTGCTGGATGGGTTCGGAGCCGATCCTCGGCTCCGACTCAGCCACTCTAAAAGCTCGAGAGCTAGTTCCACCGGCTCAAGGCTCCCCTATATCCCATAATGCTAGGCGCTAACTCCTCAGATCTAGTTTGAAAGCTAAGGCCAGCAAGAAAATTCCATAAGGAACAAAGAAAAACTCCTCTAGGTCTGTCCTGGCTAGGGGGAAGGAGGGTGGGACGCAAGAAAGAAGGTGAGAAGAAGACAACTAACATGGAACGTTATGGTAGGTACATAACTTCTAAATGTTAAGTTGTCAATCTCGCCTTCATTCTTGCTGGATGGGACCGCGTCCCTAGCACCTTGTCCTGGGTGGCCTATCGGAACAGACTCTTGAGTACAGTGGAACCAAAGTTGGCTCGGTCTCTAGAGGCCAAGTCCAACTTATAATGAGAAATGAAGGTATGGGGAGAAGCCCAAGTAGCTACAGAACAAATCGAATCAATAGGCAGCCTATCTTGGAAAGCTATGGAAGTGGCTAAAGCTCTAGTTGAATGAGCCCTGGGTTTGGATGGCAACTGTTGATGTCTTATCTCATACACTAGGGTAATCAACGAAGTAAGCCATCTAGAGAGAGACACTTTAGAAACTGGAAGGCCCATTCTTCCTTCTGCATAAGAAACAAACAGTTGGTCAGATTTCCTGAATTGTTTGGTCCTGTCTAAATAGTACCTAAGTTGGCGATGAACATCTAAACAGTGTAACGTTTGTTCTGACCTATTAGAATAATTTGGGAAGAAAACAGGAAGCTCAATGGTTTGATTCAAATTTGCCAGTGAAGCTACCTTGGGCAAAAAAGACGGGTTAGTACGTAAGGACACCCTATCCTTATGAAAAACAAGATAAGGGGGTCAACAACACAGAGCATGGAGTTCAGAGACTCTTCTAGCTGAAGTGATAGCTACTAAAAAGAGTGTTTTCCAAGAAAGTAACTTTATTGAACATGAAGCCGCAGGTTCAAAGGGGGAAAGAATTAAGGACGTCAGAACCAAGTTGAGATCCCATTGGGGAGGAGGATCTCTGATGGGTGGTTTGAGAAGAAAAACTCCCTTTAAAAAGGCTTTGCAGAGTTTGTGAGACATAATGGAGGACTCTGAGACTCCAACATGAAAGTTCGAAATTGCTGCCAACTGAACTCTAATGGTAGATGGAGACGAACCTGAATGGAAAAGTTCGGCTAGAAAGTCTGGAACTGACTGAATGGAAGCAGTGAAAGGATCTATATTCTTTGACTGCGCCCAATAGGAAAAACGTTTCCACTTGTTATGATAAATCTTCCGAGTGGAAGATTTATGAGAGGCTATCAAGATATCTCTAACTGAGTGAGATATCAGAGGAAGCCTGGCTAAAGTTGGAATTGGAGGAACCACGCTGTGAGGTTCAGAGAAGGAAGGGAGTGGTGCAACTGACCCGACTGATGGGTCAAGAGGTCTGGAACTGGGTCCAGATGCCAAGGTTGCTCCAACAGATAACGGTGGAGAAATGGGAACCAAACCTGTCGAGGCCAGTAAGGGGCAATGAGGATCATGGAAGCTTTCTGAGCGATGGCTTTCTGTATCAGCTGAGATATCAGTGGGAAGGGAGGAAAAGCATACAGAAGTCCCCGGGGCCAAACGTGCACTAGAGCGTCTCTGCTGGGATGGCCTGGTTGGGGAAAGAGGGTGAAAAAATCGCACTTGCTGTTTTGGGGAGTAGCGAAAAGGTCGCAGCAAGGCCGGCGCCACTTTCGAAAAACTTTCTCCAACACTGAATTCTTCGGAGACCACTCGTGAGGCATGAGAATAGCTCTGCTCAATCTGTCTGCAATCACATTGGACTTCCCGGGGATGTGCGTTGCTAACAGAAATCGCTGAGAAGAAATCGCCCCTTGCCACAGTCTGAGAGCCTCTCGACATAGGGGGTAAGATCTGGTTCCGCCTTATTTGTTGATGTACCACACTACAGACATGTTGTCTGTCTGAATTGCTATAGTTCCCTTGGGAAGAGAGTCTTGTAAAGCTTGCAACGCTAGAAGCACTGCTCTCATCTCTAGGACGTTTATGTGCAAGTGGCACTCGAATGGTTGCCACATGCCCTGGACTGTCCTGCCCTGGTAATGCCCCCCCCACCCGATCAGGGAGGCGTCCGTTGTCACTGTAGCAACCGGAGGGGGAGGGACGAAAGGTCTTCCTAGGAGGAGCTGGGGAGATGTGATCCACCAAGAGAGGTGATTCTTGCACGACTGAGTTATCCGAATAGGATGGGACATTGGAAGCCTTTGGTAAGACCATTGTGTGAAAAGCATTCATTGTAAAATTCTCATATGGAAGCGAGCTAATGGTAGAAGGGGGATGGCCGCCGCCATAATTCCTAAGACTTTCAGGATCAGTCTGGCTTTGACTTTGTTGCTCTGCAAGACAAGAGAGACCTGCCTGTGTATGTCTGCTATTCTCTGCTCTGTGAGTCTGGCTGACATATTGACTGTGTCTAGATTTGAGCCTATGAAGGTAATAACACGACAAGGCGACAAGACAGACTTTTCGTAGTTTATTGAAATGCCTAGTGCCTGACGTGTGAAAGGTGTAGTCTCTGGCGAGAAGTAAAAGATGCTTGGTGGGGGCTGTAAGGAGCCAGTCTAAATAAGGAAACACCTGGAATCCTTGTCGTCTCAGATGAGAGGCTACCACTGCCGTGCATGTGGTAAACACTTGGGGGGCTGTAGTGAGACCAAAGGGCAGGGCTCTGAATTGAAAATGACTGGTTCCCAGCCTGAAGCGGAGAAACCTCCTGGAGCGTCGACTCATTCTAATGTGATAGTACGCGTCCTGGAGATCTATCGAGCACATCCAGTTGTCCCGCCCCAAAAGGGGTAGAATGGACTGCAGCGTGACCATCCGGAACTTTGTTTTCTTGACAAAGTTGTTCAAGTTGCTGAGATCCAGAATGGGTCTCCAGTCCCCTGTTTTCTTTGGAACCAAAAAGAATTTGGAGTAGATTCCGGATCCTGTTTGGTCTGCTGGAACTGGTTGAATGGCTCTTTTTGCGAGCAGCTTTGAAATTTCTAAAGCTGCTTGTTCCCTTTGACTGGGTGGAACGTCTGGAAGGGATTTTTTGGATTGCTTCGGAATGAAAAGGAAAGGGATTCTGTAGCCTTCGGAAATGATAGACTGTACCCACTTGTCTTGAGTTAGGGATAGCCAGGCTTCTGGGTACAGTGACAACCTTCCCCCGACTGCCTCCGAAGGTGGACAGTCGGGCAACACCTCAGGGATGCTGAAAGGGCTTGTCGGAAAAGGATTCTCGACTGCCCTGATTCTGCGGGCCCCCTCTGCCTCTAGGACGGTGTCTACCATTATTGTTCCCCCCTCTGCCTCTAGAGGGGAATCGACTCTGTGCATCCGGCAAATCTCCTTGAGACTGTTTGCGGAACCACATCTTTCCCCCCTTCTGGCCTTTGGGGTAAGGTCTAGGAGGAGTAGAAAAACGGACTCCGATGGCAGAGAGAGTTTTGCCATCAGTCTCGCACCTAGTCAGGGTTTCCTTCACTTGAGGACCAAAGAGGGATGATCCATCAAAGGGGGAATTAGTGAAGGACGCCTTGAAAGGGTCCGCAAAGTTACATAGCCACATCCAGGTGTGCTTACGCAAGGCTACACCTGTACCTGCCGCTCTACTTGCTCTATCCGCCGCATATGAAAGGAGGCGCATGGAGGAGTTAGTTATAGAATTAAGGGTTGCCAGCTGAGAGTTCATCCTATCCAGAAAACCCGCAGCTGTTGGGTCCTTCAACATTTCACTCGTTTCCTTGAGCAAATCCCTCTGAAGACGAGTGAAATGACACAGGTAATTCAGTGATCTCATAGTAAAGGTCGCTGACGAGAACATCCGCTTCCCGTACCTGTCCATCGACCTAGACTCTTTGTTAGGAGGATGAACAGGCACCGAAGGATCAGCTAACTCCTTCTTGGTGGCCGCAGCCACCACCATAGCATCAACAGAGACGCCTTTGGTCAAAAATTCTTTGTCCTTGGGGGCCGTTATGAATTTTGATGGTCTCCTGGGGGTGGGTTCCACTGAATCAGGAGCCGCCCAAGCCTTCTTTGCCACCACTTGCATAAGGGGGTCAAAGGGAGGGGACACCCAGGAGGTGGAAGGGCGAGAGCCAAACGCCTCAAGATACACTGATTCATCCTCTGAAGGGTTGAGGGCTGGCCAATTCCCCCTCTGTTTTAAGATTTCAAGGATGTCTACAAAGGAGACATCTTCAGAGGGGGAACGAGGGGAACCTTCAGAATCCTCTAAATCAGTGTCAGAGGTGACAGACTCAGGGGAGTCAATGTGCTTCCTCTCTTGCACTTCCTCTTCCTAGGGGGCTCTCCTACAGGATCAGGAGAGGCCTCGGAAGAGGAGGAGATCCCCACTGGGGAAACTTGAGGAGCTGGCTCTCTACGGTCGGGGATGAGAGAGTGAGTAGAAATCACCGGAGGCACCATGGGGGGAAGGGCAGAAGGAGCCGACTGTGGAGTTGAACCTGGTTCTAACACGCTCCTCATGACCTCGAAGGCACCCCTGTCAGGCAGAGCCGGAGGTCTCCGTTCCGAAAAACTGAAAACCTCCCCCCGGCACCGACAGTGATGGCTCCGAGGCCGATGTCGGAGCCGAACTCACCAGCGCCGAAGCACCGAGAGGGAGAGCGGGGTCGGACAAGGGTCCGATGCCACTCGCCCCCTTGGAGCCGACGAGGGAAGTCCGGCGCCAAGATTCTTCCAAGGAAGACATCGGAGCAGATGACGGAACCGAAGACAAAGGTATCGGTTCCGACGCCACCACAGTCTCGGGTCCGAGCCGCCCCGGCTCCGAACTCAAAAGAGTCAGAGGAGGAACATTTTGAGTGATGGGAATCGTTCTCGACTGTTGAGTCGGACTTTGAAGCATCTGGGCAAGTGCCTCGGACTTAAGAAGTCGACTCAGTACTCTCTGAAGATCATGGTCCGATAACCTGGAAGACCTAGAAGAGTGGAATCTATGGCTCCGTTCAGACAGCAAAGGAGATGCTGGAGCCGAATGAACAGAGCCGATAGATGGAGAACGGGACCGTTTTCTAGATGTCAGTTCCGACAACTTGATCGGAGCCGACTCAGCTATGTCTTCCTCGGCTCCAACCGGAGCCGAGGACACCGTAGGGGCTTTTATTCGAGATTCATCGGCTCCGGCCAGAGCCGATGTTCGAATAGCCTTAGGACCTCCAGAAGACGGCTCAGAGGCTGGAGCCGAAGGTCTGGAAGGCTTAGAGGGTTTCCCCGATGACTGAGTCGAGGGACCCTCAGGCTTCAATAAACCCCTTAAAATGAGTTTATTTTTTCGCTCCTGCAGGACTCTAGGGCTGAAGCCATGGCAAACAGCACATGAGTCCTGCAGGTGCAAAGGTCCCAGGCAGTACACACAAGAAGTGTGACCGTCTGTCAGACATATCTTCTGACAGCACGAGTCACACTTCTTAAAGCCTGAGACCTTTGATTCCTTAGACATATCTAAGGGGAAAGTGTAACCACACAACACACACACACCGATTACACTTAAAATATAATTAAACACACTTAAATTAAGTTAAAGATAATTATTAATAAAATCCCTACAAAAAACAGTCACTCACTACTAGGAAGGGAGGGACTGGGCCTAAGGCCCGAGGGAAAATTTCGATAGTTTTTTGGAAAAAGGGGGTGGAAATTAACAGGGAATGGATAGACTACTTTACAATAACTCTATATAAAAAACTAACTTAAAATAAGGGGAAAAAGGCTAAGAAAACTAGTTTCTATACCAAAACTAACCTGAGCCGGTAAGAACGCACCTCGATCGCTGTAGCGGCAAACGAGATCTGGGGAGTTACCGCCCAGCATTATGGGATATAGGGGAGCCTCGAGCCGGTGGAACTAGCTCTCGAGCTTTTAGAGTGGCCAAGTCGGAGCTGAGGATCGGCTCCGAACCCATCCAGCAAGAATGAAGGCGAGATTGGCAACTTAACATCAAGTTGTGAAGTGACATCATTTTGCATTTGGGCACTATCACAAACAAGTTTAGGAAAAAAGATCCAGAACGGGTCTCCAAGCATTTTCGTTCTCTGGCACTATGAAAACCCTTGAATAAAAACGCTTACCCACCTAGGAAGCAGAAGCTGGTTCTATCACTCCTTGGAACAGCATGTGATGAACTAGTGGAAATAAGACAGTCTGATCTGGAAGATGAGGAATGACCCCTGGAAAGGAGGAATTTCCTCTCATTGCCACCTGTAACCTTGATAAATGATTTCTGCAATCCATTTGTCTACAACTATCTATTGCCAAACTGAAAAATGGAGATTTAGACTTTGTGGAAGGAAAAGTGGGGCCAGGGTGGGAAGCGGTCACAAGATCTCTTGAACAATCATCCAGAATTGTTGGATTGTCCTTGGTTTTCTGAGGTTCGAGACTTCTTTTTGGAACCCTCTTGCCATTTCTTCTTAATGTTTGTTTACCTGTATTTTGAAACAATATATCCTGCTGTTTGCTAAACCTGGAAGAAAATATATTAAATCCCTTGGAAAAGGAAGTCTGAAAAATCTTAGAGATCCTCTTGCTCAGCTTACCTCTATCAGCACACTTCTTGATCACCTCTGCAGCAGAGGGGTAAACACTAAATCTCTATTCAAGGCTGAATTTAAAATCTCATACTTATCTGTAAAGTTTTGAGAATGCAGTGATGCAAACCTTCTCAAAACAGTACCAGTGGCAAAAGTCCTGGAAGAAATATCAGTCACACAAATGCTGTAAACAATGAGTAGTGACCTGTGCAAAAGAAGAAACTAAAGCAGAATTTTCCTCACATGAAACAACCTCAGATAAAACATTCCTCATACTTTCACAATTAGTCAGAACAAACTTTAGTATCTGAGCCTCACAACTAAAAATTCTGAAAATCAAAGTTGCAAAAGTATACACTTTTTCCCCATACTTATCAATATTTTTTCCATCCTTATAAGGAAGAGTAGAACTAGAATTCACTAGGTGGGTGCTTAGCAGAAGGGATCAACTAGAGATGTAGCTGCTGGGTCAGGTTTGTAAACAGAGTATAAAAATTTAAAACACTGAGGAACTTTATACACACTATCTGCCTTTTTAGAGACAGCGGGCTGACAATCAGAAAAACTGCAGGCAGTAAGACACACATCCTCTAAAGGAGAAAGAACAGGAGAAATGGGTGTATGATCTGGGAAATCCTTCTGTAGCAACCGAAAGTATTCTTTGAGGGTCTGAGAAATCTCTTCTGTTCTCCCACTGAAAACACTGGCACATTCTAGCAATAGTTTCACAGAAAAAGAAATCTCCAAATGGAGAATCGGAAACTGAGCTCTCCTCAGAGTTTGACTCAGAAATCTGAGGGGGAAAAACTGTATTCAATCTTGCATTTTCCTGTTCAGATTCATAATCCTGAATCTCTTCAGAAAAAGAGGTATCCTATTTTATTTTACCAGAAACTACTTTACAAGAAGTACCAATAGCCTAAATTACACCCTCAGCCAGATCCAGTAAAATACTCCTATTCAAAAAATTTGAGGAGTAGCTACATGCTTGTTATTCTGTTTATTTTTGAAAGGAAAAATGGGGGCCAACCATGTTACTAATGGCAGCAGCAGCTTCCCCAAAGATGGGTACAGCATTCTGACACAACAAGGAATCTTCCGTTACCTCTCTAAGGACCAACAACAGTCTCTCTTCCTTGCCCACTGAGGGGACCCCAACAGCCACAGAGAATGTGGATAATCCCGTCCATAGTGGCTCTAGGTGCTACACACTAGAGGGATCTGGGGTAAAAGATGAGTGGTCTGAGGTACAACAAATTGCCACAGCAGAGTCACTCACCTGCGGCTGCAGCAAATTACCAGCCTGATGTGGTAGCAAAGACGGTTTTCTTAATTATTTCTCTTTGTGGCTGGAAGAAAAAACAACCATGGCACTAGAAGTCTGTTCAATGGTCAAGCTGAAAATGATGCCTCTTTCCTGGGGAAAATAAGCAGCAAATGTTGGTACGTACTATCAGTCTACAAAAGTTACTTTTTAATAGAAAAGCACTGCAAAACACTGTGCCAGCCCCACAAAAATAAAATAAACAATTTCTCCACAAAAAAAAATGTTTTCAGTTATATTACATCACTTTTAAAATAGAAAAAAACAAGCACTAAAGTACAATACAGTCTTGTGACAGTCTGTTAACACACAACACTCCTAGCTTTAAAAAAGCTTTCCTGAAGAGGAACGTGATAAAACAACACAAATAAGGAAATGGAAGCTTTTTCCCCAAAGGGAACATATCTACCCAGCAAAGGAGCAGCACAAGCTGACTGTCATCATCCAAAGCCTCAGGGGAGTGTACGCTTTGGCAGTAGTAAAACTCTGAAGGGCTGTGTTTCCAAACTTGTTTTTATTACTCAGCTCAACACAAGCTACCTGACAATCTGGGTGAGTGTCCTGAAGCTTTGGAAGGTGGCCGGCTGTTATATCCTTGGCAGGATATAACCAAGATAGCTAAGGCTACTGAAGCAATGATCAATATGAACATTTGTGCTATTTTCTTCTTGTATGGCTTTTCTGTGTCAATAATATCTGGGTAGAGTCCCAAGCTATGAACCTGAAAGGAACTAAGAAGTTCCTGCAAGCATACCCTGAACTATAGCACCAGCAAAACCTACTCTAGTTTTGGACTGGCAATTATGTTTGTACTGTTTAGTGGAGGTGCGACAAACTCCAGATCACAGCTTCACAGATACCTGTAGTAAAAAAACAAAAAAAAACCACACACACACACACACACACACACCTGAAAAGGCGGTGGAAGTAGCTTTTACTGAGGTAGAATGGGTTCTGATATGATCTGGAATTTTCTTAAGCAATGCAACTCGACAGCCAGTTAGCAACTGATTGGTCATAGGTTATTCCAGAACTATCTGTAGCAAGAGAAACAAAAAGGATCATAAACCCATTCGATGTATTCCTTAAGATATAACCATGTCAAACTACATCTGACGGTTATCATTATATATCTGTTTACCAGAACTTAGGGAAGGAGTCAATAAGAAAATGAAACGTAATAATATTTTAAATAAGGGCAATATTAAAGTGCATCTCTGACATAAAGGAGAGATAAACAGATGAAGAACTGTAATTATGCAATGTAGTAGATAACTCAAAACAAACCAGGCTTGCAGTTTAGAAGCCTGCCTAGGAAAACTACTAGAAAATCTGTACTCCATGTCAAACATGTTAATGGGTCTGAATAGCAAAGCAGTTTGAATTTTAAGACCTTTTCAAACTAGAATTTAAATCTATGGAAGAGATAAAACCTTACAGAAGGGTGTGTGCCTGTGAGGTACTGGAAGTAGGCTGCATTTTTTAATTTCTAGTTATGGTTAAAGTAGAAATCTGTTGAAAATATTAAAGTAGTGACATTTGATGCATATTTTGGCCTAAAAATGAGTGGTGTCTTCTTTCAAATGCTGTGGGACAGAGGAATGCAGAAATCAGAAGGATGGAAGTTGGAAAGAAGCAGTAATGTTCTCCGTGTCAAAATAACAAATGAGCACTGAGACTGGGTTACAAGCAGACCGGAAGTGATTAAAGGTGAGTCAAGGAATTTAACTATACTGTCTGATGTGTTTCTCTTAAGTTTGCGGTTGGTTGGAGGTAATGAGTTGGAAAATCTATTGGAAGCGAAAGGGCCTAAGTGACAGCAGTTGACAGCGATCCAAAAAAAAGTTAATGTAAGCAATCTGATCAAATGAAACAATTTAATAGCTACAGAGGACAAGATAAGAAGGGTGAGCCAAAGAAAAAACATTGTTTTTAAGGAAAAGGAAAATATGAATTTGATGGACCATACTAAAAGTAAGATGGCAGACTGAATAGGGTTTGCCAAGGCATTATAAAGTACCGTCTGAACTGAAGCATGGAAAACGTAGGTCAACTCTGGTGACTTTCACAGAGCAAGTACTATGTAAGACTGTGGTGATCAAGGTGCAGTTTTGGCTGTTTCAGGCTGGACAGTGTTTGTCCAGCACAAACACTCAGAAGTGACAATGCAACATGGGAAGTGCTTTATGGATGTGATACAAATTACATAGTAAATTATTACACAGCTGTATTATGTTCATCATACACATCTAGGGTTACCACCTATCCTTCTTTGCGAGGGATAGTCCCTCTTTGGGCTGTTGTGTCCTGCAAAAATTGTAAAAATGGCAAATGTCCTGAGATATTAGGGAAAAATTATTTCCTATATTTTATGTAATAGTTGCATAAAACAGCTACTCTGTATTTGAAACACCTAAATGTTATAAGAAATAGAATAAGCAACTAAAATGCTACAAGAATAAACTTTTATTTAGGCAGAAAAGTGAAGTTCTTTCCCTTGTACTGGCCGTGGGTATGTTTTGGCCTGCAAAATCTGACATTTGTAGCACAATTGTCCAACTTTGGGCATTTGAAAAGGTTGCAACCCTATACACATCACATCAGAATGCCTCTTATTATGACTGGAAAGAGTACTCCAGCACTAATCACCACCAAAGCTCAGCTGTAGTGTGGAAGCCAGCATGCCCCACAGCAATACAGTGGCAAAGCCTGGAATACTAGTCTAATTGGCAGCATTTTGAGGAAGAGTGAATGGAAGCCCAAGTCACAAGCCCCATGAATACTGTACGCAAAGACACTTCTAGAAAAGTCAGCAAAGGTAGCACCTGCTCTAGCAGACCACCTTTAAATTTCTTTTCATGGTATTAAAAACACAACACAATGCAGGTGGCTAACTATTTTGATATCTGCTTAGATACTGAGCTTTTCAACTTCCCTTTCTCAGAAGAGGCAAGCAGCTGCTCAAATTTCCTCCATTACTTGATTTTGGACAAGTAATATCTCAACTGCCTGAGCAAATCAAGGGAATGGAAAAGCCTCTCCCACTCTGTTTAAAAGATCATGGTAGAAGACTGGCAATTGTATAATCTGGTACAAAGTAACTTCTAAAACCCAAATATGCAAAATGATTAGTTTAAAAAGCAACTGCATCCTGATGGAAGACAGGGTTAAGGTTCAATGTCCATCAGAACCAATGTTTTTTTCTCGCTAGAAATTTAAAGGCACAAATCATTAGCAGGTTAATAAGGAGGAAGTGTAATCTCAAAAACCAAACAAATTTAAAATCACGTGAAGGATACATCAGTTTCCTAAGTGGTCTGAGTAGCAGTAGCCTTCTTACTGGCAAAGATGACAAAGGAGGGTTCATAAGAAGGCTAATAAGAGAGATAGGCGAATCTTAACATATGCATCTGTTAGGCATGTTTTGAATAAGGTAATGAAATAGTTACAGATCTGTTGATTACTTGCTTTCTGGGGTCTGATTCAGAGATCCATATTACAACAAAAACAATATCCCTATAGCAAAAATATTTTTTTTTATTTGACAATGTATGATTTTTCAGTGGTTGGTTTTCTGTTTTTTTTTTAAAGATTGACACAAATTTTGGTTAAAAAAAACTCCCAATTTTTGAATTTGGGAACTACTTTCTAAGCAGTCAGCTGGAAGTTTTCAAGATTTGCGTTTACCAACATGCCCTTAAGAGGAGTCAGAAGTGTGCAAGTCCATAGGAAGAATCAGGAGTTCTTTTTTAGACAATGATGGAAAACCATGACTGCCTGGAAAAGTAGGGAGCCTTTCAAAATCATGCTTGACTGATCCCCTCTGTTTTTTAGCATGTCTGTAGGTATCAGCAGTATAGTGAATCATGAAGTGCAGTGGATTAGCAAGGAGGAAGTAAGGACAGCTATGAAAAGGATGAAGAATGGAAAGGCTGTTGGTCCAGATGACATACCTGTGGAAGCATGGAGGTGTTTAGGTGAAATGGCAGTGGAATTTTTAACTAGATTGTTTAATGAAATCTTGGAAAGTGAGGGGATGCCTGAGGAATGAAGAAAAAGTGTTTTGGTACCGATTTTTAAGAATAAGGGTGATGTGCAGAGCTGTAGTAACTACAGAGGGATTAAATTGCTCAGTCACAGCATGAAGTTATGGGAAAAGGTGTTGGAAGCTAGGTTAAGAAGGGAGGTGATGATTAGTGATCAGCAGTATGGTTTCATGCCAGGAAAGAGCAATACAAATGCGATGTTTACTCTGAGAGTGTCGATGGAGAAGTACAGAGAAGGTCAGAAGGAGTTGCATTGTGTCTTTGTGGACTTAGAGAAAGCATATGGCAGGGTGACTAGAGAGGAGTTGTGGTATTGTATAAGGAAGTCGGGAGTGTCAGAGAAGTATGTAAGAGTGGTACAGGATATGTACGAGGGTAGTGTGACAGTGGTGAGGTCTGCAGTATGAGTGAAGGATGTGTTTAAAGTGGAGGTGAGATTACATCACCATCTCTGAGCCCTTTCTTATTTGCAATGGTGATGGACAGGTTGACAGACGAGATCAGACAGGAGTCCCCGTGGACTATGATGTTTGCAGATGACATTGTGATCTGTAGTGAGAGTAGGGGAACAGGTGGAGGAGACCCTGGAGAGGTGGAGATATGCTCTACAGAGAAGAGGAATGAAGGTCAGCAGGACTAAGACAGAATATGTGTGTGTGAATGAGAGGGAGGATAGAAGAATGGTGAAGATGCAGGGAGTAGAGGTGGCGAAGGTGGATGAGTTTAAATACTTGGGATCAACAGTTCAGAGTAATGGTGAGTGCGGAAGAGAGTTGAAGAAGAGAGTACAGGCAGGATGGAGTCGGTGAAGAGTGTCAGGAGTGATTTGTGACAGACGAGTACCAGTAAGACTGAAAGGGAAGGTCTACGAGAGGGTAGAGAGACCAGCTATGTTATATGGGTTGGAGACAGTGGCACTGACAAAAAGGCAGGAGTCAGAGCTGGACGTGGCAGAGTTGAAGATGTTAAGATTTGCACTGGGTGTGACCAGGATGGTCAGGATTAGGAATAAGTATATTAGAGGGTCAGCCCAGGTTGGAAGGTTTGGAGACAAAGCCAGAGAGGCAAGATTACGTTGGTTTGGACATGTGCTGAGGAGGGATGCAGAGTACATTGGGAAAAAGATTCTAAGGATGAAGCTGCCAGGTAACAGGAAAAGAGGAAGGCCCAAGATAAGGTTTATGGATGCGATGTGAGAGGACATGCAGGTGGGTTGGTGTGACACAGCAAGATGCAGAAGATAGGAAGAAATGGAAACAGTTGATCCGCTGTGGTGACCCCTAACGGGAGCAGAAGAAAGAAGAAGGAGGAGGAGGGATGGAATACAGAAACACCCTCCCCCTTCAAAAAAGGGGGCAATAAAGGATTAATTGCCCACAACTAGCTGCAGTGAAAAGCTGTAGGCTTTAAATGGTATGCCTGTAGCTTCTAGTGGGAGAGGGCCTGGATCAGGCAGTCATCCAGACAGTGTAAACATGTACCCCCTGAAACCAGAGATGGATGCAAAAAGTAGCAGCTAAAATAATTTGTGAATGCTCTTGGAGCAGTGGGAAGCCCAAAAGGCAAATGCAATAAATTGGAAGTGTTGACAGCCAGTTTATAACCTGAGGAACCTCCAATACCTTTGAAAGATGGAAATATGAAGATAGAAATATGCAATACTTTAGGTACCCATCAAAGCCAGAGGCATTAAAAGTTGAAGAGCAGCCAGATGGGTTAACATCTTAACTTTTTTACCCTCAGAAATTTGTAAATCATACAGTGGGTGTCTGCAGAGTGTCTGCCTTCCTGAGTACCAGAAGGAGTTTTACCTTTGTTTGTTGGAAAATCGCTTTATATGGCTGTAAAGGTCAAAATGTGTTGCATCACTTGCCCCTGTAGGGCCCACCTAATCTGCAGGTTTCTGGAATGCACTCAGAAATGGAGGCACGGTTTTGTAATCTGCAGCTACTCCTTAACCCAAAGGTCATCAGGTCAAACCACTTTTCTCATATAAAAAAAAAAACACTTAAGAGTCTTATCTGTTAAGACTGTGTGTGTGTGTGTTTATGTGCTGAGGGGCAAGGGATTTGTCAAATGCCATGAGACTACGGTAATTTCTTCGGTGGCATAGGATCATTAACTCTTCTTCTGCCCTGCTATCTGCCTGAAAACTTCCACATCCTCTCCAAATGCCACCCTTTTTAAAAGCTTTCTTTTGCCTACATTGGTCTGCTTTCATCCACTTTTGGCAATACGGAAACTGTTTGGTGAGAAACTCCCTGTGGTATTTTGAAATAGGTGGAACTGTTCTACACTCTGTAGCATCTTCCTACTCTTCTCAAGTAAGCTGCTACTAAATGCCACTAGTCACTTTTTTGCACTGAAAAGCCAATATTTATCAAGCAGGACATTCGGAATCTGGCCCTTAACGTATTCACATAGTTGGGCTGAACCCTAAACCAAGCAAAAACAGTTCCTGTAGCTGCAGCCCTGGTAACTGTACTTATGGCATCATACCCAAGCACAACAGTTTGCTTTATCTACCATTGCAATGCCTGGATGGGTTTAAAAAAGCTTCTACCAAACAGTGAAGCCCTCTATAGATCCAGCAATCATCTATCTGTAAAAGGATAACCTCTTGATACTTAATCATATGGAACAAAATACACACTAGGTCTCAAAGAAAAACAGTGAGGAGCCAAAAAAAAAAAAAAAAAAAAAAACTATTGAGCATCTTCATTCCTAATTTTATTCTGACTAAATAAACACAGTGCACAACACCCTTTTCCCAAATGTTTAACCAATCACATGACAATTAAGTTCACATGATCAACTATCAAAAGTGAGATACAAGAGCCCTGTAGAGAATGTGTTGACACTGGCTTTCATGAAAACTAAGTGATGAATGTTTTTTTTTTATGGAAAAGTTTGTATTATACTTATCAGTTCAGTGTCTCCAAGAAGCCCATCAATTTCTTCCTGGGAACAAAGTAGGAAGAGATATTCCACAGTTTGCTGATGTATGATATATACTGAGCCAGATTCCAAAAGAGTTACTCACAGTGTAAGTCTGCCCTGGTTTCGAAAGACCTACTTTGAGTATAAGTGACTTACTTTGGTCTAATGTCTGCTATAAACAGGTTTACTAAGAGGACCAGATTCTAAAACACCTGGTCTCAGCCTGATCTCTGTGTAAGTGGTCACTTACAAAGACAGCAAGACTTTTGGAATTGAGGCCGTTATCAAGAGGGAATGATTATTTTTTGGGAGGTGACTGGAACACTTTTTTCTGTTTGGGAAGTACACTCAGGACCCCAGTCCTATCATTTATTAACTTTAGACAAATGCATTAAACAATAGTTAGATTCTACGGGATTAGTGGATGTTCATAGGATGCTGACATTTCCCTCACATCATTTCACGTTTTGTCCCTCAGTTCTCTTCCCTTTCTCAAGACAGACAAGATTATTATTTCTTAAGAGCATATGTATTTTATCATTGATTTAGTTTATGTCCCTGTACTGATTTTTTATTCTTCTCTGTCCATGAAATTTTGTACTGACTGAGACTGGGGTGAAAGATTTTTGAGTGCTAATCTACATTTTCGTACAGGAAGTTTTTCAAATTAAGTTGGGTAATGCATTTGGGGAATATGACACAGAGGCAGATGACTTAGGTGATTACTCCCTTGCACAGATGGGAGACTCTAAGATGGGGTTGCATAAAATCTGTACACAATTTGTGATAAAATGTCGATTAGATATAATAATTAGATTAATTTATTATTAGGCAGCTAAACAAGCACATCATTTTTGATAAATGGCATAAATGATTTTAGTCAATTAGTACCCAAGTATATTCTGCTGACACCATGCCGTTTGCATACTTGGTTCTCTTAATCTGGAACACGGCTCTAACATTACTTTTTTATTTTTCTGTACTTCCAGACAACTGAATAACAGTTTATGTTATTGGGGACTGTACCCCCTTTTTGTATGCAAGTGTTAAATTATGGTTCTCAATAAAACTCTATTTGTTGGTGGGGGGGGGCAACTGCAGCTTGGATTCTGGCTCTATGGGTGCATTTTTCACAAAAGTCCTTATATAGCCTGGAATAAGTAGGGCATTGTCAACAGTGGACTTGGGCTTATCTATGCCCTAAAACGCAAGTTATATCTTGTGGAAGTCTAAGATTTATTTTGAATTCCACATAACATGTACGCTTATTAGGTTGAGTTCCATCAAAGGAAACCTCTCTAGCAAGGAGATAGACAACAGTGAATCCTTCTCAGTTCATCAGTACTATACCCCATCAGTGAAGCAAGTGGAAGTGTCTTCTAGTCTTACTCACTGTTGTCCAAGGGAGAAAATGGGTCAAGCGAAGGTCTCTCTATTCCCTTTCATAAGTCAGGGAAATAGGAGTCCTGGTCTCTGCTACTGGGGAGAGGCTAATACAAGTTCACAGTTGAGTACTACTGTAGCTGCCTTTGTGGGCCATTTTAAGCCTAGCCAATTTCAAACGTGAGAATCAAACCCTGTACCCTGTGTCTGTGCAATAAACACCTTAAGCATTGTATTAATCCCACAGAATATTAGACTTTTGTCAGATCACAACTTATTCAGTGAAATTTCAAGAGACAAAAATATTAGGGATGAATGCTAAGATCGAGGTCTTTAGGAATATTCCCACTTCAAATATGGTGAAGCCTGTATATGCGTGGGAAAATGAGTGTCTTGAAAAAGAAAACTGGTTCAAATTCTTGCCAATAAAAATGCTAGATATATTCCTTCTTTTTTTCCGCTTGTGCCTGTCTCACATTTACCTTACAGTGAAGGTCTGGGAATGGCTGTGACACAGGTACACTACCAACTGGGTCCTGTTCAACAGCATAAGGCAATATCCTGCTGTCAGTCTCCAGAGGGGGCTTCAACAGATGGCTGGGCTTTAAAACTGAGGCTAGGAGTTTACAGCTGATGTCTCTGCATAAATGGAGTCTTAAAGTTTACATGGGACAGATAAAGTCCCTAAAACAATGCGCACCCTACCCTGGTAATTTTAAATGTTTTTCCATTCTCCTTTTTTTTTTTTTTTTTTTTTTAAACTTTTAGACCAAAAAGGCGAAGGTATGTCTATCAACATGGATGATCAAGGTGCTCTGTCTTAGGAAGATGAACGTCTGGTGCTCAATGAATACCCTTGGAGTCTTGGCCCTACTTTTCAGAGTTTTCTTCCTAAAATAGGAGTACTCTTGCACTTCTCGGGGGCGAGGAGTGATACTCTCCCAGAAAGAAAAGGCACTGAAGGCAACGATCCTTTGGTGGGTGGCATCTGTCTGCTGCAAACACACTTTTTGGAATCCTTTTCCAGGTACATGGGTCCTGGGAAACAAACATGGCAGCAAAAGCCCCAAACCAGTCATAATAATTTTAACAATTTCATCAAAAGAAACAATATTACAAGATGAGAAATTAAAAAAAAGAAAATCCAAACTGGTAACTGTTGGTCTGAAACAAGGTCTTCATTTTCTGGTTTTGCTGCACACTAACACCCGAACACCTACACCATGACAAAAAGATGAAGTAGGCTGCTATCCTCTTCGTAGCAGGGAATCAATCTGACATCTCCAGCATGGGGAGGAGAATAGTCCACAAAGAGGAAGAGGACCTTTAAAACTCTGGTACTCAGGACAGTAAGCTGATACTCTCCTGCAGTGAACTTCAACTCATAACTAATGCTTCTGCAGCAGTGATCCATATGATAAGCATTTCAGTCTACAACTGGCTTGAGAATCAAATAAGGTACATGTTTTGACAATAATTCTATGCTCTAAGTAATCAGAAGTACCTCCTTTAACCATAAATCAGTTTTTTTAAGGAAGCCCGAGATATTGCCCCTAATCAAGCTGTCAGCGACCTTAAAAAACAAGGATGTTGGGGAATTCAATAAAACAGATCTCCACTTTAACCACAAAAAAAAAACTTTTTTTCTTTTTGAAAGGAGGTTAGAGATCCTACCCAAACCAATGGTATCACTGATCCAGAAGGAAGAGTATGGGGTGGAAGAAATAATTTTTCCCCAAGTACTTCTGCTTTAATCACAAGAAAGTAATCATTCTCTATGGCTTCTCAGAGTCCCACCTTTGTCTAATAACAAATTCCCTTCCATACCAAATAAGCCTTAGGATTGCCTAAAATTATTTGTTTTGTCTGCTTGGTCTCCCACAATACAGATAGCAGATTCCTGTCTTTAAAACATGAATACAAATTAGTGGTTAAAATAGCTTTCGTTTTTCCATTTACATGTTTGAGTATAACCTCACGACCAAAAAAAACACACTGGAGAAATTACAACATGGCACAAGTTAATAGGACTTACTGGAAGAGATGCAACCAAAACAGGTTGGAAGTGTTTATATTAGAATTTGTATGAATGTGCCTCTAAGCATATCTAGAGAAGGTAAAGACCTAAAACAAGAAATAAATTATAAGCACATTTGATTACCCTGATGATTTACTACTAAGAGAAGCATCTCTATGCGTTTATTATGTTTTTTAATGATTTGTCGCATAACAGATATGAACTTTTTTTTTTTTTTTTTTTTTTTTTACATACGAGATAAGCCACATGGGGACTGCTTACTTAGATTGGTGAGGTTTGATAAATGGATGTTAAACAAGCTTTTCAGCAAGCCTACGGCTACTCAAAATTTTCTTTATGAAAGCATCTGCCATCCTCCTTGTAGTAAAGTTGCACTACTTTATAACAAATTTCAGTGGAGTCACCAAACCTGCAGGCTGCAACATCGTTTTGAAGGAAGCTCTGTATGTGATTACTTTGTTAGTCAGGAGAAATTACAAAATGACACAATTTAATAGGACTTTCTGGAAGAGATGCAACAAAAACATGTTGGAAGTATTTACACTAGAATTTCTATAAATGTGCCTTTAAGACTCTGAGGTTAGAGTTTTAAAAGAAAGTGGAGAAACTAGCACTGAGAACAGGATGAATTTAATATTTTAAACACAGGATAATGTTTTTTAAAGTAGGCTGTTGCCTGGAAATCTAATGGTCTCCTAAAGGAGGGTAGAAATGCTGTTGACTTCTTTGTTCAGTTATTTCAACAACCAATATAATACATGTTATACTGTAAGGGTCTACTGGGGGTACCTTCCCACTGTGGACATCATATAAATACATAACATTACTGATATTAGATTTGACACTGCACTACTACAACACTGAGTGACTGTTTATGCCCTTAGATGTTTTTGCAATTTTTACATATGTGAAACAAGGACACTTAATATAGGTTGCAGAAGCAACTATGGGACATTACTAATCACACATTTGATAAAGAGGATAGTCATCAGACATCGTTCATAAGGGATGCCAGCAACAGTCTGCCCAACAGTCCACGGGACTTCAGAGACAGATGGAAAAAGTACTTACAGCGGCTTCTGGGTGAAGAAAAGCCCACATAAGCTGTACTGCCTCACAAACAGCCTATGATGAAAGAGGAATAACCCCCCACCCCAGCAGGTAGAAAAGATTGATCTGGGCCCAGACAAGGGATCAAGCCTATAGTGCTTTGTAAAAGCATGTACAAATGATC
Source organism: Protopterus annectens (assembly GCF_019279795.1). Lineage (NCBI taxonomy): Eukaryota > Metazoa > Chordata > Ceratodontiformes > Protopteridae > Protopterus > Protopterus annectens. The sequence goes on along the minus strand of NC_056735.1, from coordinate 275,888,823 downwards.
ACGTAGCAGCTTATGGAATGTTTCTAGAATCCAACCCTTTCCAAAAAGCCACAGATGACGCCAAAGCCCAGATAGACAGGGCCTTGACCATGCCTGGGACAGATTTGTTATGGTGATTATAACAAAAAGTAATAGCCTTAGAAAACTGTTTGGAAATGGCCTGTTTTGACAGAGGCTGTCACTTCTTATCTTCACAAGAAATAACTGATCCAAAGATCTGACAGATATAGTTATTTCAAGATAGTAAAAGAGTTGTCTGTGGGAATTCAAAGAATGGAGTATCCTTTCTCCCCCAGTTTTACATTCAGTAAAGAAAATGAACAGAATAGACTGGCTTAAAGTAAACTTGGATACAAATTTAAGCATAAAAGGAAGCTTATAGGTTCATAGGTAGGTACTAGGCTATCGGCCCAAGGGCCTAAGTAAGCCTAGCCAACAAAGTTCCTTGGCTTACGCCACCCAAGAAAGTTATAGGTTCATAGGCAGGTACTAAGCTATTGGCGCAAGAGCCTAGTTCTTACAGAAACCCTATCCCTATGGGAAATGAGGTAGGGCAGACTCACCCTAAGAGCTTGCAACTCAAATACCCTTTTGCAGAGGTTAGAGCAATCAGTAAAGCTTTTTTCCATGTTAAGGACCTCAAGTTAGTCAGAAAAGCTGGTTCAAATGGAGCAAGTGTTAGCTTCTCCAACACAAAAATAAAGATCCCAAGGAGGGGCCACTGGTTTACTTGGCAGCCTCTTATGCAAAACACCTTTCAAGAACATTTTGGTATGGGACTGCCTTGAAAGAGGAGGATCTATGAGCAGACATGCTGAAATGGCTGACAAATGAAACTTGACAGAGGAATAAGAAAAGCCATAGGATAGTAACTCACAAATATTTTAAAACCAGAGAACAACTATCGCTGAATGGGTGCTTATGTTGCTGGTACCAACTAGAAAACCTTTTCCTTTTGCTAATATATGATTTTCTAGTTGCAGGCTTTCATGCCTCCATTAGTACCTGCTGCACCTCTTCAATAAATAGTTGCATAAAAGAAATTAAGACCTTATCATCCAGGCAGTCAATTGAAAATGATTGATGTGCTGCATCAAATACCCCTGTTCTTGAGTGAGCAGATCTAGTCTGTGAAAAAGCTTGTGGTACCTGCTCCTACCCATCTCCAAAAGGAGGGAGATCCACAGTTAGCTAGGCCAGGAAAGGAATCATCATAATGATCTTGGGGATTTCTTCTGAATCTTCAGAAGTACCCTGGACATTAGTGCAAGGGTGGAATAGTATGCAGGAATACTACTGTCCAGACAAAAGAAAAGGCATCAGTCTTCCAGGTCTTCTTGCACAGAGCCCTGAAACAGAATCCTGCCAGTTGATTGTTCACACAGGAGGCAAAAAAGTCTAATCAAGGAACTCCCCACAGATGGATCAAATGTTGGAAAACAAAACCCTGATCTACTTTCTATTCACAAGGGTCTGCCCTAGTCCAGCTCACCTTATCTGCCACACAATTTTGTTCTGACCAGAATGCAGGATGACTGTAGAGTAGGAGTGTATTGTGAAGCTATAACTCGAGTTAACACAGGTAGTATACAAAAGGGATACGACCTGGTTCACCCCTTCCTTGTTGATGTACTACATTACTGTGGTATTGTCTGAAACCACATTGAAGAGGTCCCAGGGGCTAAAGATAGTTCACAGATTTGAGCATCTTGAACAGGGCAAGCATCTCCTAAACATTTATGTACTTGCGTTTGTCCTTGGTGTTACACATCCCTGCACTTTTATACCTCCTGAAACTGCTCCCCAAGCAAAGTCTAAAGCATCTGTGGCGACTGACTAGTTTAGAGGAGGGAGGGAGAAGGGGATACCTGGATTTATGGATATTTGTTTCCTCTACCAAATGATTTCTCTTCTGACTAACCCCAGCACTGGGATTTGAAAAGATAGAGGACGATGATCCTGCTACCAAAGCAATTTTAGATACAACTGTATCTTTCTCATATGGAGTCTTGCCAGTGGTATCATGAGAATCACAGATGCCACAATACCCAAAATTTTGAGGTACACCATCACAGTGACTAAAATTCTGAGTGGAAAACCTTAGAAACATATCTAAATAAGGATCTATTGTTTCCTGTGGAAGAAAAGATCTTTGAATTGAGGTGTCTGGCTGACATCCCAAGAACACAACCCTGTTTGAGAGAGTCAAGAAAGACTCTTGACTGTTCTTTTGGAATTCCAGCTTGTGTAAGATCTCTCTCATACAAGTGAGAGATTGCCCAACACTTTTAGACTCAAGGAGATAAGCAAATCTAAATATGGAAAAATGTGGATACGCTGTAGCCTGCAACGAGCTGTAACTGGAACCAGACACTTTGTGAACACTCTTGGTGCAGTGGACAAGTCATAAGGTTAAGGTAGAGAACTAATAATGTGATCCAGCCATACAAAACCTTAAGAAACATCTGAAGCCCAGATGAATAGGGATGTGATAAGCATTTTATAAGTCTAGTGTTACTAGGAAACTTGGAAGACGAAGATGGGGTAACAGGTTGTGAAGTGACATCATTTTGAATCAGTGCACTATCACAAACAGGTTTAGGAAAGAAAGATCCAGAACTGGTCCCCAAGCATTTTCTTTTTTTGGCACTAAGAACATTCTCCCTTGAATAAAAACCATTCACTGCTTTGGAAGAAGGAACTGATGCTTATCAATCCTTGGGACAGCATGTGATGAAAAACATGGCAACAAAAGCGTGATAGTGAGGATGAGGAATGACACCTTAAAAATGAGGACTTTCCTCCCACTGCCATCTCTAGCCTTGACAGAAATTCGGAACTCATTTGTCTGAAGGAATCTGTTGCCCTAGAAAAAAAATGGAGAGTAAGACTTTCTCGAAGTAAAAAAAGAGGGCCAGGGTGGGAGTGGGTCTCTTGAACAGTCATTCAGGTGGACTGTCCTTGGTTTTGGGAGGTTTGAGACTTCTTTTTGGAACTCCCTTGCCATTCATTCTTAAATGTCAGTTTATCTGAATTCTGTTGAGACTGTTTATCCTGTCTTCTGCCAAAAGTGGAAGAGGAGAAAGAAAATCCTTTGGACAATTTGGAAAAAGAGAGCTGAAACATCTTAGAGAGTCCCTGAATCAGCTTGCCCATTTGGTTACAATTTTGATCACCTCTGCAGCAGAGAGGCCAAACACTAAATCTCTATCAAAGAAAGAATTTAAAATCTTATTTTTAACATCTAGAAGGTTCTGAAAATGTGGCAAAGTAAACATTAAAGCAGTACCAGTGGCCATAACCCTGGAAGAAGTATCAACAGTCATACACTCAATGTAAACAATGAATAGTGACTTGTGCAAAAGAAGCTTAATTTATTTAAAGCAGATTTTTCCTCACAAGAAGAAACTGTGGATAAAACATTCCTTGTATTTTCACAATTTGTCAGAACAAACTAACATATGAACCTGACCATTCAAATTTTTGAAAACCAAAGCTGCAGCAGTATACACTCCCCTCCCTCCAAACGGAGCGGGATTGGAACTACCTAAGTGCTTGGTAGCAGTGGAATCAACTAAGCCTACAGCTGTTGAGTCAGGTTTGTGAATAGTACATAAAAATTTAAAATACTGAGGAATTTTATACATCCTATCTGCCTCTTTAGGGGCAAGCTGACTGACTATCAGGAAAATTGCAGGCAGTGACATACATCCTCGAAAGCTGACAGAACAGAAGAAGTGGGTACTGGAACAACTCAGTATTTTCTGAGGAACTGAGAATCCTCAGTGTTCTCCCACTGAAAACACTGGCACATTCTAACAATACTGGCCATCAGTACTACACCAGAGATATCCAGGATAAAATATGAGTGGTCTGAGGTAAAACAAATGGCTACAGCAGTCGCCTACCTGAAGCTGAGGTAAACTGCTAGCCTGATGTGGTGGTAAAGACTGTTTACTTAACCTTTTCATTTTGTGTCTGAAAGAACAAACTGTCACTGGTAGTCTTTTCCATGTCCAAGCTGGAAATGGTGCCTCTTTCCCGTGGAAGACAAACAAAAAATGCTGGTTAAACTACCAGTCCACAAAAGTTACTTTTTTTTTTTTTTTTTTAAGAAAAACACTGAGAAAATCACTTTCAAACACTATGCCAGCCCCACCAAGGAAAAATAAGCAGAATATCTCCACAGAAAAATATGTTTTCAGTTAGTTAGCACTACTTTTAACATGACAAAAAAAACTTCTCTGTTTAAAAGTACATTACAGTATTGAGACAGTCCATTAAAACCAAACAATACTAGCTTTAAAATAACTTTCCTAAAGAGAAAATGAATAAAACATCAATAAATTTAAGAAAATGGAAGTTTTTTTGTGCTCAAAGGAAACTTACCTGCCCAGCAAAGGAAAGCACATGCTGACCATCAATCCTCAAATGCTTAAGCTCTGAAAGGCTTCACACCAAAACTTTTTTAGTCAGCTCAGCTCGAGCTGCTTGACAGTTTGGGTGCATGGAAGATAACCTGAAACTTTGGAAGCTGGCTGGGCATTATATCCTTGGCAAAACAGAACCCATAAAGCTAAGATTAGTATGATGAACATCTTCAGCAAAACATAAGAGACTAGAATGGAAAACTGAAGGCACACGGGATGAAATGAGTACAGACAAGACAGCTGTCATAGCAGTGAACTGGGGGGGGGGGTGGGTCAGAAGAAGTTGAAAACTGAGACAGACGGGAAAACAGTGGAACAGGCAAACTGCTCAAAGTATCTGGGGGTGGCTGAAGAGAAGGGGATACAGAATGAGGTATTCCAAGCTAGAATCAGAGGTGCTGCAGTCAAATGGCAAAGTGTGTCATGGGCAGTGTGTGACAGAAGAATGTCAAAGAAGTTTAAAAGTAAAGCTGTACAAAACAGTGGTGCAACCAGTGCTTCTCTATGGCAGAGAAACCTGGGCAGTGAAGGCAGATCAACTGAGAAAGCGTAATGTGATGGACATTGCGTGCTTAAGACAGGTAGTAGGATGCACATCGTCAGCAGATGAAGAAATGAAGATACAAGTGCATACAGCTAATGCACTCCCAGGTGCAGTGAAGGTCAAGAACAATTTACTGTGGTTCGTGAAGTGCAAGAAAATAAAAGATTATTAAGTGAAGATCTGGAGAGACAAGAACATGACAAGAGGAAACAAGGATATTTAGCCAAGAGATGGCTGAACTGTATGACAGAAGAACTGCAGCAGTCAGAAATAGCTGTCAAAAATGTTAGGAGAATGGCATGGAATAGAGTACGATGAGACAGTTGATGCGACACCCCAACCCTGTTGATGATGGGAGTACTGTACATGCACACTTTTTCTTCAGTTTCATTCTTGTAACACTAACTGTTTACAACCCTAGTATTTTAGAATCAGTGAAACCAGATAACAGGCCAAGACCATTGAGCAATTAATGGAAAAGGAAGCTCAGAATTACAAGGAAATGTAACAATCTGGGTACACCAGTGACTGTATCATGAATATGACTGGCAGCTTTTAACTGTTTAATTTGTTCTTACCCGATTATTTTGGTGGCCATGCCTATTTAAGCCTGCTGCTAGCACTGCTGGTATATAGGGGATAAAGCCATGACTACAAGCTAGACTGCCCAAGTTCAATTAACATCTCAGGTGCTGGGGGGGTCAAGTGGTCAGTGCTTGCCTGATTCTTTGTGAGTGGGCATCTGTCAGTAGACAGACATTCATGAGCAGAGGTTGAAATTGATGGCTTGTGCAGCTACGATTCCCTATCCTTGACCAATTAATACATCCTACCCTGGACACACACACAGAATGTCCTCCTTCCGTACATTCAAACTACAGTGAGTGGCAACCTCAACAGGGACGCTGAAAGGAATTTCTTTCCCCATACAGGGAAAAGGTTGACTTGTAGGTTTGCAGCAGAGATTACAGCTGCTTCTGCATCCTGGCCCCCCCGGGGTGGGGGGGGGGGGGTGGGGGGTGGCAATAAGTAAATAAATTAACCACCCCAAAATTAATGTTTTCTATTTGTGATTCCTCATTCCCTCCGTCTTTGTCAACATCCTCTCATACATTTTCAACATCTTCTGAATCACAAACACGGACAAGAGAAAGAAAAGTATTTTTTGTTGTTTTTTTATCCTCTATATTTTTATTTTCTTAATGGTGATTCCTCTAGGCCTCAACTTTGCCTCAAAAGTTAATATTTCTCCTAAATTGTCTTTTCCCAGGGTTACATGCAAAATGTTTTTTTTTTCCTACATGGTCTCCCACTGTAAAACAGATGTTTCTTGTCTTCAGCAAAAAAAGACTCTGGAATTGCTCGTATATTTGTCAATCCATTGCAAAAATAAGGCTATCCCATTATCTAAGCACATCTTCTAACCATGACTGTAAAAGTTGTACACCTAAAACAAAAGAAAGATCATAAAAATACCTGAAGGTTAAAAATAAATGCATAAAATAAAAAGGAGGGAGGTTGTCTACCTGCCATGTCAAATAAACTACACAACTGGTTCCTGCTTCCATCAACAGAATATCCACAAGTACATCAGAGGCTTGGTTAATATCTGATTAAAAAAAAAAAAAAAAAAAAAAAACAGGAAAAATTTCCCATTCAAGATTTTGCTGAAGTCATGCCAACTTGCTGTGTGCCCAGGAAATGGAATGTAAACAGCAATTCAAAAGCCTGTGCTAACTGTCCAAGAATCCAAAACTCAGAGTCACAATTCTGGTAACCTGATAAAGAGGCCATAGTCACACACAAAGTGGGCTGGGGGACTGAAGAACAAGGTACAGGCTTAATTCTTTGTAGCCCTCCCTATCCTTCAATAAAACATCAAAAACCTGCTCAAAATGAACAGACACTAATTGTAAAATTGCTTGCAAAGTTAGCCAGCCAAATGGCACAGAAGCAGGATGTTGCCTTGTGATTTTGGGACCTGAGATTAGATACTGACCTGGGAAACTGGACTCTCCCACCACAGGGGAAGGACGTGCGTGTTTCAGGCACAATGCTGATCTCTAACATCAGTATCTAGCAAAGTCAAATGTACACAGAGAGGTGGCCAGGCATAAGGTGTCATGGGAAGAAGCACCAATGGCCATGCATTTATGTTTATGCTTGCTTGTCTCTCCCCTTGGCTCATACAGGGAATATAAAAAAAGTCCCTTCAATTACAAGTGGATGACGCAGGATCTCCTCTTTGAACCCCCCCCCCCAACATGGTTGAATACTCTGCCAGCTGTTCTCCCGTGCTGGCAGCCCTGGTCAAGGTGGAAGGCAAGACTGCTGGTTTAAAGGGTGGTTGGGGGAATGAAGAGGCACCAAACTCTATTGTAGATAGTCATCCAGGTCGCAAGGGGGGTATATGCAATTAAAAACTAACTACCCCAAAAGTTAGGGTTTTCTTGGCAGGGACTCCCCAGTTTCTCATAAATTTTGCCACTATCTTCTTTCAATAATTCATTCCCAATGTCATCTGAATCAGAAACACAAAGAAGGGAAATGCCTTTTTCTAGATGCTATTTTACTAAACAGCTGCTATTTTACTAAACAGCTGCAGAAAACTTCACTGTCTTTAATAAGAAATAGCAAAAAAATGTTTTAAATAAAATACACATTCTGCTTAATAAAAAATGTAAACCTGACATACTCCCATTTCAAAAAATAGGCAGTACTCTGAAAAGAATTAATATTCCTGTACATGTTTATAGCATTTTTTTCCTAGTTCCTCAAGAGTTCAGGTATGAAGATATTGAAAAGAACTGACCCTGCAACATTCAAAGCAACTGGCCACAGAAGTTCAGCGGTAGTCTAAATGGTTTCAGCACCCCTCAGAGGCTCCTTTTCAGCATTATTTATTGACTGTTTCTGTATCCTCTACATACTACGTTTAACACAATAATAATTCCCAAACACTGGAAAATCAAGGCTGTGACTGTGCAGCATGATAGTGAGGCAAAAAACTGAAAATTTAACCAAAAAAAAGGGTTATTCAAGTACTTGCATAATAAAATCAATACAGCCAAGTACATCTTTATTAAAATCAGTCAAGAAAAACTATATATACAAGTTCATGCCAGACAATGGACTAATTGTTCCTTAGCCTGGTAAAATTAAAAGTCTGTAAAGTCCACTCAGAAAGGAAAAGAGATGTTTTTGAAGTTCCCTTACACCAAAAAGGGTAGTTATAGTTGAGGAAGTCGGGAAATACAAAATGGGATAAGGCTTTGAACTGACAATTATAACAAAATACAAAACACAGCCACTGTCAAGGAAAAATAAACTGCTTTAAACTGCTCATGCACAAACCTCAGACAAAATAATGAACAATAGTTATAAACTTACCATAACTTGGTATCTGTGTTGTTCTATTTCATTATTCATCCCGACTGGATCTTGGATCCAATATCGAATCCGATCCGGCACTTTACAGACTAGATTCAATGCTCAAGCTCCTCCCATCTCCCATAATCTCCTTCTACCTAACAAGCCTCAGATCAAGTCTGCTGTGGAAAGAAAGGAAATACTAAGTGTGATTATCCCTCTATGCCCTGGCCATACTAGCATAGCACCACTGGAGGATGAAGGCCAAAGGCCCAAGATTCCAGTCTCTCGAGAATCTCCAGAAACAAGGAAGGAGGATGGAGGGCAGGAAATTATGAATAATGAAATAGGATAAAAAGATAACACAGATACCAAGTTATGGTAAGTACATAACTATTGATCTGATGTTATCCATTTCATTATTCATCATGACTGGATCAGAATCCCCAGCTACCCTGAATCCTGGGCAGCCCTAAGAAAGGACGTGCCTGAACATTGTGGAAGCAAAGAATGCTCTGCTTCTGGAAACCATATTCAGCTTACAATGAGCAACAAACTTCTGCGGAGTGGACTAAGGGGCCACAGCACAACTCTCATCTAAGGACATCCTAGCGGAGAAGGTTGAAGATGTAGCAACTGACGTAGCAGAATGGGCTTTAGGCATGCATGGTAACTCCATTTTCCTAACAAGGTAAACCATGTAAATGCACTGAGAAATCCATTTAGAAATCATCACTTTAGAAACTGCTTGGACATGTCTATGTAAACAGAAGGCCATGAATAGCTGGTCAGATTTCCTAAAGGGCTTGGTTCGGTGTAAATAAAATCTCAACTGCCTATGCACGTCTAAAGTATGGAGAAGGTATTCACCTTTATTGGAATGATTAGGAAAAAAAGACAGGTAACTGAATATTCTGGTTGAGATTTCTTTCAGTAGCTACCTTAGGCAAAAAAGAGGGATTAGTATGTAAAGTCACCCTGTCTTTATGAAAAACAATATACGGCAGTTTAGAAGACAAGGCTTGTAAATCTGAAACCTTCTTAGCAGAAGTAATGGCCACTAGAAAATCAGTCTTTCAAGAAAGATATTTGAGATCACATGAATGAACTGGCTCAAAAGAACTTTGCGTAAGAGACTGCAGCATCAAGGTCAGGTTCCAAGGAGGGGCGGGATCTTTGACAGCAGGCCTGAGAAGGAAGATGCCCTTCAAGAAGGCCTTACACAATCTGAAGTAAAAGGAAGGCCCAGTACTGACATGAAAATTAGAGATGGCCACCAACTGTAGTTTGATACTAGAGAAGCTGTCCCCCTTTTGAAAATGGGAAGATAAAAGGAGGATATCTGGAATCGGAGCTGAAAAGGGACCAATCCTCCATTCCGCAGCCCTAAGGGAAAAAAACGTTTCCATTTATTACAATAGACCTTTAAGAAGGTGGTTTCTGGGAAGCTAAGATAATCCTTCTCACAGAAGGAGCTAGCCTGGACTGTGTTAACATCATGGAAAGTGGAGAAACCACAGAGTCAGGCAAAGTGACCGGAGATTGGTTGATTGTTCTGACAGGTGACAGATGAGACCTGGAAAGGGATTCAGTATCCAGGGAGGATATTTGAAATGAGACCTTAGGAAGGGGAACCATACCTGCTGATGCCAGAATGAGGAAATGAGAATCGTGGAACTTTTCAGTCTGTGGGCTTTCTGAAGTACTTTGGGGATCAATGGAAGAGGCGGGTATGTGTATAGGAGACCTGGAGGTCAATCATGAACAAGATTGTCCCTCGGGGACTGCCCCTCTGGGGACTCAGGGGAAAAGTACCTGCTGCAGTGGTTGTTCACTGAAGATGCAAAAGGATCGCACAGCAATGCTGGTCCCAACGGCCGAAAATCTGAGATGCCACTGATGGATTGAGGGAGCACTTGTGAAGAGTCAAAATAGACCTGCCGAGTTTGTCTGCCAAGACATTGGACTCCATGGGTATGTGCATTGCAAGAAGAAAGCAAATGGAACAGATTGCCCATTCCCACACACTCATGGCCTCTCTGCACAATGAGTACGAACATGTTCTCCCCTGCTAGATGATACACCAGACCACAGGCATGTAGTCTGTATTAAATGCCACTGATCCTAGAAGAAAACAATCCTGAAAAGCTTGCAATGTGAGCAGGACTGCCTTCATCTCTAGAATGTTTATGCGTAATTTGGTCTCAGAGGGGGACCATGTGCCTTGGATGGCTCTGCCCTGAAAAAGAGACACCCCCCCCCCAACAGGGAAGAGTCTGTGGTCACTGTAGCCATGGGAGGGGGAAGAAAGAATAGTCTGCCCTGAAGGAGATCCTCCGACTGAAGCCACCACTGCAGGTGATGTCTGCAAAAGGGAGTCAATGGAATAGGTATGGACATTGGATGAGAGACAGAATGGACAACTGCACCGCTAATGTCCACTGAAGTACCCGCATGTAATATTTCACTAAAGGGACAAGGAGAATAGCCGCTGACATGGACCCCAAAGCTCTGAAAATGAAGTGTGCCTGTGGCGATGGCACCTCCAGTAAGGCCCTGACTTGCTGTCTGATCAATTCCTCTCTTTGGAGAGGCAATGCTGCAATCTCTGTTACCGTGTTGAGATGGGTCCCAATGAATTCTAGATTCTGCACTGTGGACAGCTTGGACTTTCGATAAATTGATGGTAATCCCTTGCATTTTGACGGTTTGCAAGAGGTACTGAGTGACACCCATCACTCGATTTCTCATGGGAGCTGTGAGGAGCCAATCATCCAGGTACAGGAAGCCCTGAAATCCCTGAAGCCTCAGGTGAGCTGGTATAACTGCCAAACATTTGGTAAACACCCTGGGGGCTGCGGTGAGTCCAAATGGTAGGGCTTTCAAATGGAAATGATCAGCTCCAATCTAGAAGTGCAGGTGCCTCCTGGAGCACTTGTCTATCTTGATATGATAGTAGGTGTCCTCGAGGAACATGGAGCACATCCAATCAGCCTTGTGCAGCAGAGGCAGGATCGACTGAATGTGACCATCTGAACTTTGACTTCTTGACAGAGAAGTTCAGTTTGATGAGGTCCAGAATACGTAGTAGGTCCCTGGTCTTCTTTGGCAAAGCGAGAAAAAGTTCTGGATCCTCCGTCTTGCTGGGACCTCCTGGACGGCTCTTTTTTCTAGACGTGCCAACACTTCCTCTTTAGGCCAGTTCTCTCTGACTGGGTGGGATGTCAGGGAGAACCTTCTTAAGGTTTGGTAGAGGTAGGGAAAAGGGAATGTAATAATCCCTGGATATAATCTGGAGCACCCACTGATCATTTGTTATACAAGCCCAGGCATTTGGGTGCAACAAAAAACAGTCCCCGACTGCCTCCAGGGCAGGACTGCCATTAATGCTTCGAGGATGCTGAAAGGGTTTCTCAGGAAAAAGGTTCAGTCTGATTCTGAGGACCCCCCTCTGCCTCTAGGGTGGCGTCTACCACTGAATTCTTGAAAATAGACTTGCCTAACAGCTGCGAGCCAGGAATCACATCCATTGCGAAACATGGCAAATGAGATCTGGGGTTTATAGATAGAAGGGGATTATGCGAGGTGGGGGGAGTTTGAGCCTTGAATCTACTCTGTAAAGTGCCAGATCAGATCCGACATAGCCAAAGCCCAGTCGTGATGAATAATGAAATGAATAAGATCAGATCAGGCTGTTAAAGAATGGTGCTACACAGTAAATGGTGACATCTGCTGCTTTTGCCCTTGTTGCCAAGATCCTAGTTGAAAAGGATCTGACTTGGTCTTGGCTGAAAAGGATCTAGGACAGACCAGTACACTTGCCCACTTGATAATAAAGAGAGAAACAGGCAGACAAATTCTAGGGCTGTTTTATAACTTCAATGTCTACTCAGTGTCCATACAGACAACATTCAGTTGTTCATTGATAAGTGAAAACACTGGATGCTTCAGCTCTCAACCATCAGTTAAGGGCAGTGAATAGACAAGGCATGAAAAAATACTATTGCCCACCAGAATTCCTGTACCTCTTCAGAGTAGCCACAGGCATCACGCCCAGAAATTGTGCTGAACATAGATTTCTTACCTCATACATCGAATGCAAACACACCCTGAGCGCAGATAAGGACTGCCTGGCCTCCACATTCTGCTCATATCTATCCTTTCTTACCTCATACATCGAATGCAAACACACCTGAGCGCAGATAAGGACTGCCTGGCCTTCACATTCTGCTCATATCTATCCTTTCCTCACCTACTGGGCAAGATGCTATTACAAAATAACTAACCTACCTTCTAATCAACACTAACATTATTCAGTTTCTTCCCCATGTAGTCTTGAATCCCCTACTGATTTGTATTTTTCTACCTGCCTTCTACAAAGGCCGTCTCATGCACCTATTGCCTCCACTAAGAAGAAAGCATCTTCACTCCGAGCTGTCCATTTCAGTGTTGTTGCTTGTCCTTGCATAGTTCGGTTGGTGCTGCTCTTCTGGACTTTATAAGCTTCTTTATGGTAGTTTAGGAGCTTCCATCATTCCCCATCCCTCTCCTCAAGGACATACAAATGAAGTTCGCAAACTTCCCCAACCCGGGAATGGTCATACTCCTTTGGAGAGCCTAGATTCTGTGTCTTTAACAGAAACGGATTCTCCAGAATTGCAATACCAGAGAACTGTATACTTAAGATGAGTTTCAGCAAATGTTTATACAAATGGATAAGATATGTAAATTTTTTTTCTATTACCAGTGACTCTCCATATACAGTTTTGCTCCCTATTCTAACCTTGTTCTCCTTCCTGCATTCTCAATTTCCTGTCTCTAAAGTAATTTATGTTAACATTTCTTTTTAAATGCCTTTAGCCATTAAACCACTTGAAACATGTGCGTCTTTTCAAGGGCAACCCAGAAGAACTGTCTAGTCTGGTGATTTGCACTGAGTTGCAAGGTACGTAAATGCAAACTAAGGACTACAAAATGAAGTCTTAGCCACTCACAGCCTTAATCCTTTATGCTAAACTGCCAATTACCTCAAAGTCTCTTGCAGTTTTACAAAACTCAAGTTCATCATCATCTGTGTGTTTAAGATTTGTTTTTCTCGGAAGAGGGTGATAAACATCACACATTTTAAATTGCAATACAGGTGAAGAGTGATATGTACATTTCCTGCTGTACCATGCAAGTACACATTTGATGCAAGAGTCCTTCTGAATTTTCCATTTGGATTCATGGTGACAGAGTTCATTGAAACTACTGAAACAAAGACAAATGACAGCATTCACAACAGAGTGAACTGGATTGCAACTGTCTGTAAAAGCGTAAGACATAAATGTCTGTCAAAGCAAAGGGGACAGTGCAATATCCCTATTAAGAAAGGGTTTCCCAAATGAAATCGTGAGACTTGCAGTGCATTCAGTTCTGAGACTTGACAAAAAAAAAAAAAAAAAAAAAAGAAGAAAATATTGAATATTGCCCTTCTCATTTAAATTTCTTTCTTTTTTTTTTTTTTTTTGCAGGAGCCAAGTATCCCTTCACCCCAATGTGAGATGGCAACCCCCCCACATTCCACAAACTTGTATATCCATCCATCAATGTAAAGCAGAATACCTCATTAACCCTTTTTAAGCGCAACCTGATAACTGGGTGGGGAACAGAAAATACACCCCTGGGATTTCACCTACTTCCCTGTTGGACAGTGCCATAGGGTGCTGACTTGTTGGAACACGGGCTAAATTACTGGCTAGGCTTGTAAAGGCCTCAGGGTCAATAGCCTAGTACCTTCCTATGATCAACCCACCCATAACCACTTTTTCTATTTTTACACATGGGGTCAGGTTGTTACTTCAACAGCGACAATCTCCAAAACTGCCATACCTCAAAGCAAAGGGAATATTCAGAGAAATGGCAGTCTCAGACTTAGCATATGTAAGTACTAATCTTCAGTCATTTGGTCTCCACGTGTCAGGACTCTGAAATGCAAGTCCCAAGATTTTAAATGGTTACCTAAAAAGTACAGTTGTGACTGAATATTTGATTGTGTTAATGGACTGTTCTGTCACATTTTGTGCTAAATTTGATAATGCCAGAGTGGTGAAAGTGGTAGAATGACTTGGTATGGCCACATTTTATGTTGCCAATAGTACGTTTTTTCATTACTTCTGCATATTGGTCTCTTGGCTGCTCAAAAATCTAGATATGTTGCCCTCTCAAGGAATTTCTGCAACAGTGGCTTTTGATGATATCCCTGCTGTAAATCTATGAGGTACCGGATCTTGCGCACAAACAGGCATTAAGATTTCAACTGTTTTTTTTTTCAGCCAACAGTTACTTTGTGGGCTCCCAAATGAAATGTCAGCACTTGTGCAGGCACTCAAAAAAAAAAAAAAGACTGAAAATGCAGAAGAGCAGCAAATATCAAACGTCACTCTTTTAAACTTTTTTTTTTTTGACAGGGAGTAAAGCCCCTGACACCCCTGATCTTATTTATATCAAAGATGGTCATACCTCAGAAAAAGAAAATATTCAGAGAAATGGCCATCTTGGTACATGCAAATCTGTTTTTTCAGCCATTTAGTCACTGTATTTTTGGACTTGCTGAAGTGGGTCCTGACATTTCTAATGGTTACCTGCTTTGTGTAATTTTCCTACTAGCATCTTTAGGCTAATTAGGGCGGTCGCGGTGGTGCAGCGGTTAGCGTTGCCACCTCACAGCAAAAGGTTCTCCGGTTCGATCCTCGGTTGGGGTGCCTTCTGTGCGGAGTCTGCATGTCCTCCCTGTGGTCGCGTGAGTTTCCTCCGGGTGCACCGGTTTCCTCCCACATCCCAAAGACATGCTGTAGGTGGATTGGACACACTAAATTGGCCCTAGGTGTGAGTTTGTGCGTGCCTTCTGTGGAAGGTTGGGCGCCGGACTGGCAACTCGACACCGTAAAACTCCACTGCCCTGCTCCTTTCGTCTACATAGAGAAATCACAAATGTTTACCCATTAAAGGGGGAGTTTTTTTTTCTTTCCATTCTGTATCACTAAAACTAGTAGGCAATTTTCACTAGTTTCAGCTATATTTCCCTTAGAATTCTACAACAAATCCCATATGACCTTACTACTTTATTTACCTACAGCTTTTTACAGAGTTCAGGACTCTGTTTTGCAAATGCATTTGAATAAATAACTGCCATTATATATACACACACTTACCCTTCATATTACATATTTTACCAGGTCACATTACCTTCATCATGTTTTTGTGAAACCTCTGCTGATATATTTATATAGTACTTCTGCCTTTTCTACAAAATCCCGCATTATCATTTCCTCTCCTTTTGTTAAGCTTGACTATCACTCCCATGTGTTTTCTTTACTCTTATCTTAGGATAAGAAACTATTAAAATATTTTACACAACCTTGCAAGTGCCTTGTTGCAACAGGAATATTCACTAATTTATTTTCTGAAATCAACTCCCATGAAATGCATCTCAGCATTCAATTTGCTGTGGCCACCACTTTCTTGCACTAAGCATACACAGATGCAGGTTTTTGATTTCTCATCTCCTCAGAATGCTCTCTGTCTCTTCTGTCTGTTGCGTACTCAACAGCAACCTGCCTACCTCAAAACCTTGATGGGTCCAAAAGGTAGGAGTGGACATTTCTTGGTTTGAAACCCTAGATGCTGTTCTCAAAGTACTCCCATCAGTTTGTGTAAATGACAAAGCATGACGTTCTCCATTCCTAGAGGTTTACAGTTGTATCACAAGAGAACAGACTATTAAATACTTCTTTTTCCAACTGTAGATTAGATATACAAACTTGCAAATTATCAGTGGTAGCATATATCTTTAAGAGACTACACAAGCAACTGTTCTAAGCAGCTTGCCTACTCACAACATATATGTAACTAACCAGCAAGTTCCCAGTCTAACTGTAGCTCTATTATCAAACTTCTTACTTTCCACCTTTGCTTTCAGTGTTCCAATATGAGTAGGGATGAAGAAATACGTCTATTTAAAGACTTAAAAAAAAATAAATAAATAAAAAATTAGTATCAACTGTGCTCCCAAATCAACCCCCCCCCCCCCCTTGTGCCTTAGCCAAAATACTGCTACTCTGTCTAGCAATGTTTTATTATGTGAAACCTGCTGCACTGGGTCCCACAGATCTTGTCTTGTGTGTGCCACCAACCACAGTTTAATATGTGCTCCACAACTTTTCCTACTACAAATGCAAGCTAACTGGATAACATGCTATTAAGATCAATGCCAGGGCTACGTTTGACACGATGTGGGCAGTTCACTAGTTCATCACCTGACCAAAAAAAGAGCAGCATTTTATACACTTGGACTATAGTTCAGTCTCACAAAATTTTCTAATACATCATCTGTCATCAGTCACTCAACTGTTCCCCTGTGCTACTCTCTCCACAGTCTTAATCAACGTGGTTTACTACTTTCCCTGTTTAACACAAAACAGAAAAGGAATAATTAAATCGCCAAGTGTCAACTCAACAATTAGGTCAAGTAGCACCACAGCATTAAGACCACTCTCGAACATCCTTGTACTAAAGAAACATAAGAAGTCCAGAGGTGATGCACATTACACCTGAGCACAAGTAACAGAATACAACAAGTCACCTACTCCATTTAAAAAAATTAAAACAAATCAATTTGTAGAGCAACCAAGTACAGATTTGTGACTCCTATGCTTTAAATCACTGTGTCTTTATTTAAACTTAACAGTTTAAATCACGGCTTAGATTATACACTTACTGCATGATAAAATATCCCAAGTTCTTAAAAATAGCAGACACATTTAAATAGTTAAGAAAAAAGTCTCACATTTTTGTTTCTTTTTATTTTCTTTCTTCCCCTTTTTGGCTGCACGTTTGCCTCTGGTACAATGTTCATAAACTCATCAAGCTTCCTTTTTTTATTATGTAGTTCTGTCACATCTGAGGCAGAGATGTCTGGAAACCCCATCTTTAACTTCTTTGTTTTTATTATCTTTTTGGTTTCAACATAGTCTACCAGACTGTGCTCTTCCAAGCTTGCTATGCTAGCCTGTAATGTATTACCCATAGTCTCTGATGTAGTCTTTAATTTCTTTTTCTTTCTCTTCTGTAGCACTTGGGAGGTTGAGGCACTAGTGTTGACTAGGGGTCTGGATTTCAATGTGACTAATTCACACATTTTGCCTAGTGTGGAGTCTGCTGCAACTTTTTTGTTAAGTGCATCCTTTTTCTTCATTTTCTTCTTCTTAATATGTGGTTCGTTAACGGAATCCTGGATATCACTACTGCCACCCAGTTCCTGGCTTTCCTGGATATTTTCTACAATGTGTTCCCTCTCCTGTGCTCTTAAAATTGCAGTTTTTAGTTTTTTCTTTTTTCCATTTTTCACAACAAGTTCTGGTTGACCACCTAGTTCCATTTTCTTAATGTACCCCTTACGCGGGTTATCACTGCTACTTGCTACGTCTGTAGCAGAAGAAGGTACAGAGTCCAACACGTCTAGTTGCTGCATCATGTTTGTATTGGTCACATCTTGAGCTTCTTTGTTCTTGTTATCTAAGGATTTAAAAAAAAAAAAATAAAATAATTTTCTGAAAAAAAAGAATGCAACTTTCATCTACAACAACAAACATATTTTACTAGAAGTTACAAAACTCCGTTCTTATCAACAAAGACAAACCTGTCAAAATAAAGAAAAGCTGTACAGCACCTGGACCTATGCTCCAAGCTGTAACACCTAGTACATGTGCAGTCATCTGGGTTTTAATGGCACAAATATCCTGGACAGAGTATATCCTAAACAAAGTAACCAAGGATGTAAATGCTGTGGCTGAATGGGACTCGCAAGGTCCCAACAAAGATTGATCACCTTAGTATTAACCCTTAGAAATCCAATAATTCAATCAAGAAAACATTATCTGCTTTACAATGGGACTACTTCCTGGGCCTTTAGCAAAAGACACAAATGACTATTGGATTATTTTACTCATAAGTATAAGGAGTGTAATACTGGCAAGCAGGTAAACTGGGTAAGTAACTTGTGTGAACTGTGGCTTTCAGACAATTTATCAAAGCATGCTTTACTTTGGAGTGTCAATACAAGAGGGATGTCTCCTTCCCTCTGAGTTCCCATAATCCCAAAGTGGACTACATTAAGGGTAAGGGTCCATTACAGAGTTAGCTAAATTAAGGGTTGCAGTGCAAATGGCAGATTCCCCTACACTTGTGAGTAGCTTTGCCCTCTCCATAAGAAATAACCTGTTTAGTGAAAAATATAGTAGTCCCATCCATAAGGCATTAGTTAGTTATATCTGTAACCTAAAAGAAAAGGCCCAGATTTGTGCCGAACTGGTAGTTAATGATACCATATATGCTGAGCCTATGGACATAGCTAACCTGTTGGCTGACAGCTTCTGTGAAAACTTCACTCCCCTGTCCCTGCCACATGCACCCCATGACATCCCTACCACCTGTCCCCTACCTTGTATCTCTAAAGAGCAGGTCGTAAATCCCCTAAGGCCAAAAACACAGCCTTTATGAGACCTGATATCCCAGACTGCATCCTACATGGGTTCCAACAAGAATTAGCAACACCATTGGGTAGGCTTTTTAATCATAGTCTAAGCACCAGCTTTGTCCCAGCTGAATGGAAAATGGCCACAGTTATTCCCTTGCACAAAGGTGGTACTCCCACTGACCCCGGGAAATACAGACCTATTAGCCTGACTAGCTTTATCTGAAAGGCCATGGAGTGAATCACCATGGACCTTATCAACAAAGATATAGGTAATCTCCAAACACTTGACACTATTCAGTTTGAATTTGTCAAAGGGAGATCATGCCTGTTAAACCTGGTGGACTTCAAGACAGTCATCAAGGCCCTGGATGAGGGGAAATCTGTGCATACAGCCTACCAACACTTAGCCAAGGCTTCTGACACTATCCCCCACTCAGGCATCATTGACAAACTCACCCAGCTAGATATCAACCCTTATATCATTAGATAGGTTGTCAACTGGCTCACTGACAGAACACATATAGTTAACATAAGGGAATCCATCTCCAAAAGTAGACCTGCAACCAGTAGTGTTCCACAAGAATCAGTCCTGGGACCTCTACTGTTTGGAATCTATTTCTCTGAGTACAAACAAAACTAAAGGTTTGTGACTGACAAAGTTTGCTGATGACTGCAAACTGGGAGCAGTCATAGAATCTCCAAATAATTTCAACATTCTACCAGAGGGTCTTACACAAACAAATGACTGGTGTCAATGTCATGGCTTTAAACAAAATGCAAAAAAATGTATTATCACTTTCGCTAAGTGATGTTCCTGCTTACTACCATATACATAGCAAAATCCTAAGTACGCACTCAATGGTAAGAGACCTGGGCACACAGGTTGACAGCAATCTTACCTTTGATCACCATGTCTCCACAGTGGTAAGAAGGGCATTCTATATTGCTCTCATAAGTAAGGGCATTGCCTCCAGAAAAAAAGAAGTTATAACCTCCCTGTACTCTTCCCTCATCAGGTCATCAGTTGAGTAAAACACTCCTTTTAGTATGTACCTTTTCAAGCACCTGCAGCAATTGGAGAAACCACAAATGTTCCTCACAAGGAAAATTCAAGGTCTTCAGCATCTGCCCTATGTGGATCGTCTGAAATCACTGTCACTTTACTCTGTTTCATACAGTCTACTCAGAGGTGATCTCGGCCTTGCATATAAGGCAGTCTCTGACCCTGCTTTATTGGAAATGCTGCATATCCACAAGTCAAATGGTACACCGGTTACCCGCTCTAAAGATCTTAACCTGGTATGTGACATAATAGAACCTGCTGGAGGGACAGATTTGTCTCCCAAAGGTCATCACACCTTTGGAACAGACTCCCATTTCATGTCAAACAGAGCACCTCATTAGCCCTCTTCAAACGCAGTCTGGAAAACTTAATGGGTAACCGTAAATTCACCCCAGGGGTTCCAGCTGTGTCCCTCCTTGGACACGGGCATTAGATGCTAATTGTGGAAATAAGGGTAGAATTTGGCTAGGCTTGTAAGGGCCATTAGCCTAGTAACTTCCTATGACCCCACATGGCTTCTTTTGGCTGAAACGCATTTGACAAAGAAATTTCTGAGGTACAATACTTGACCCAAGCTTGTTAGTTAAAATTTTCCATGGATTAGTTTCAGCTAAGAATAACATGTAAATTCTAAAACAACTTTCAGAATAAACCTATGACCAATTCTTAAAATGTCTTTCTGGATAAGCAAAAAATATAATTTAGATCATAAAGTCTGAAGCTCATAATTCCTTCTGATACAGCTACAACTACCAAAATTAATAATTGATTTATTTTTGTTGATTAGGTTGATCCCACCAAACCAAGATTCATAACAGGGTTGACACAGGGTGAAAAGCTCCACAAACAATGCATATTAAAGATAAAGTACAGCAAACAAATATGTAAAAAAAAAAAATCAGATTACCACCATTTCAGCAGTAATGTACTGATACATTAAAAGCAAATACAGTATAACTCTACCATGTTTCACTGTCAACAGCAGCAGTGTACTTGCTTTAGGCACATGTACAGTTCTGTAGACTTCTAAATGAAACTGAGATGCAAAGTCACTATAAGAAAGAGAAAGTGACTTGTTGGGTAAACACGAGAGAGTGGAAAACAGCTGAATCTGGTGCACATCATTGCTGTATGAAAAAAGATGCTATAAAATTTAGTACTACTATTAACTAGAAAGTAACACATCTAATAATAGCCAAGAAAAACAACCATAGTGGGTTATTTGCAGAAAGGACATGCATCTTCTGTGTGTTAGCTTTAAAAGTAGCAGCAATTTGCAGCAGATAGTAAATACAACCACAAGGCCTTCTAAAGTTTTGTAAAAAATCTCCACGGCAACACCCAGATTTGCTCTGAGCTACTGCACAATGGTACCTCCTATACCGAGCCAACAGATATTGCCAATATATTGGCCGACAGAGTCAGTGCCATCTTTACCCCTCTGCCCCCCCGAACCACAATACCAGTAGATTGCCAGGCACCCAGTATTACTGCTGCACAGGTTAAAACAGCACTGTCCAAGGCCAAGAATACAGCTTCTATGGGACCTGACAATATCCCTGGCTGTGTTCTACATGAACTACAGAGTGAACTGGCACCACACCTGTGTGCCCTGTTCAATCAAAGCTTCACCTCAGGCTTTGTCCCTACTGAATGGCGCACTGCTACAGTCATCCCTCTCCACAAAGGAGGAGCGACTTACAGACCCTGGGAACAATCACCATATTAGCCTGATGAGTCTGATATGCAAAGCTATGGAACACATCATAATGGACCTAATAAACAAGGATATAGGGAATCTCAAAACTCTGGATCCCACACAGTTTGGTTTTGTGAAGGGTAGATCATGGCTGCTCAACCCGGCCGACTTCTTTGAGTCAGTCACCAGAGTTGTGGATGAAGGCAAGGTGGTTCATATAGCCTACCTTTATCTGGCCAAGGCCTTTGATACCATTCCCCACTCAGGAATCATAGAAAAACTCACTAAGCTAGGCATCAACCCCTATATCACTAGGTGGGTTGCAAACTGGCTCACAGATAGAACCCACAGTGTGAAAGTAGCTGACTGCAAGTCAGACTGCTGACCAGTCATGAGTGGAGTCCAACAAGATTCAGTCCTGGGTCCTCTCCTGTTTGGAATCTACTTCTCTGAAGTCCAGGCCAACACAATGGGACTCTGGCTGACGTTCGTAGATGATTGCAAATTGGGAGCTGCTATTAACTCGATGTTGACATCATGCAGAAAGGCCTCACTGATACCAACAACTGGTATCAGAACAATGGCTTTAAGCTCAATACCAAAAAATGTGTTGTCATCCCCTTTGGGAAAAACTTGGTTCCCATGAATTACCACATCGATGGTAGTCCACTGAACACAAAAGGCGTTATAAGAGATCTGGGAACACAGGTTGACAGCAACCTCTCTTGAACACCACATTGCCACTGTGGTCAGAAAGTCCTTCTATGTGGCACATCTCATTACTAAGGGTTCTGCATCCAGGAAGAAGGAGGTCATTGTCTCCCTCTACTCTTCCCTCATTAGGCCAATCATAGAGTACAATGCCCCATTTGGCATGTACTTCACTAGACGCCTGCA
This sequence comes from Protopterus annectens, assembly GCF_019279795.1. Classification (NCBI taxonomy): domain Eukaryota; kingdom Metazoa; phylum Chordata; order Ceratodontiformes; family Protopteridae; genus Protopterus; species Protopterus annectens. The sequence goes on along the minus strand of NC_056735.1, from coordinate 275,866,305 downwards.
ACAAATGGAGAGGCCGCAAAAGTACCTCACAAAGATGATCCTAGGCCTTAAACAGTTGTCCTATATGGACAGACTTAAAAAAACTCCAACTATTCTCTGTCTCATATCAGCTAATAGAGGCGATCTCTGCTTAAGCAATGTCTGACCCAGCTCTGTTAGAAATGCCACATCTAAAGAAATCCCAATCCCTCCACACCACACCCTCCAGACCTCAACCTCATTACCACAATCAACAGAACATGCTGGAGGGACAGGTTCATAACGCAGAGACTGCCCATGCTATGGAACAGACTTCCCATATATGTCAAACTGAGCACTTAACTGGCCCTCTTTCAAGAGAAATCTTGATGAGTGGATGGGAAATAGAAAATTCATCCCTGGGATCACTCCAGTGGCTCTACTTGACAGAGGCACTGGGAACTAATGTCAGGTGGCACGATGCCAGGGTAATCCTATGGGCTAGGCTTGTAAAGGCTCCAGGGCCATTAGCCTAGTACACAACTATGAACCTATAAGAATGCTGCAACAGTTGTGGAGGATGACCTTACTACAAAGAGGATTACAACAGTCAAGTCCCAGCAGCATGCAGGAATAAAGCCCTAACTACAGCCCAGGCTACCTCAGTTCAGTTAGCGTCTTGGGTGCTTGACACAGATGGCTGGGGGGATTGGACTGGCTATTATGGGAAGGAGGGGGGTTTCCCAGTCAGCAATACTCCTTGGTTACAGCTATCCCAAGTGAAGGCTTTTGCAGACATCACAAAGTAGGTCTTGAATGACTTCAGCTGTGAATCCTTTAGCCAGTGATACTAGCCTCTAACAGTACATGTGAATAACCACAGATGCCTAGAATTGGTGGCGTGATGATGTAAAACAATCAGAGCCACTGCCTCACTATAAGGAGGGTCACTGGTTGAAAGGATAGGTCTATTGGGAAAGGTTTAATTAAAAATGGTCTTCCTTTGGGGTCAGGTCCCAGATATAGGGATAAGCCTCCACAGCAGGTCTAACAAGGGAAGATTGTGGGGATGGCAAAGGGTGCAAAGCACCCTCTTGACTGCCAAACAATTGGCCTCCTTCAGAAAGCCTATGCTCCAGCTTAGGGCTGGTTCTCTTTCTGTTAGGGAATGAATGAATATAATCTGATTGAAGGGAGGTTTGACAGTCAGAATGTAAAGTAGGAAAACATGTAGAAAAAAAAAAGGCTTAGGATACTGAAGGAATTAACAAAAGGAAAAGAAAAGTGGAACAAACAAAAAAGCAGGCAAACATAAGATGGAAGTAATGTCAGATGAAAGAAAGAGAAGGTGAATATGGGAGTGGGTAAATGCAAGATTCAGACAATGATGGGTAGCTAAACTACCTGCATGCCTTCCTACCATAACTCCAGTCAGATGTAACCATGGTACATGGCATCCAAGGTGCTGTAAAAAGAAGTTATGTACTCAACATAATGTTCCATCTGAGTAGGTAACTTCATTTGTCTGCAACCTGTGGGTATTGGATCCGATTCGGATCCGAGCCAGCAGCTTTCATAGCAAAAGATCCGAGCTCCAAGCTCCTCCCCTACCCATAATGCCCTGCTACCTCCCTCTAACCCTCAGATCGAGTTTGCCATAGCATCCTAGAACACTACCATAGAAAACTACCTGAACATCCTAACCTGATGTCATCTGGGAAGTGACATACCCCGGAGGGAGTGTTGGTTGCAGACAAATGAAGTTACCTACTCAGATGGAACATTATGGTGAGTACATAACTTCTTTATCTGAAGTAGTTAACTTCATTTGATCAGCAACCTATGGGACAGAGTCCCCAGCTACCAACAACTTGGGAGGCCCTTACGGGAGGATATTCCGAAGCACTGCAGAGCCAAAGGACGCCCTTCTTCTGAAAATCAGATCCAATTTATAATGTGTAGTGAAAGTGTGAGAGGAAGCCCAAGTAGCAGCTGAACAAATGTCATCCAAAGGGACCTTCAACCAGAAGGCCGCAGAAGTAGCCACAGAACGGGTAGAATGTGCCCGAACCCACACGGGCTCAGGTCGACCAGAGCTTCTGTATGCGAGAAGAATGCATTGTGAAATCCACCTAGCTAAGGTTACCTTAGTCACTGGTTTACCCAGACAGGACTTAGCAAATGAAACAAAGAGCTGTTCTGATTTTCAAAAAACAGCCGTTCTGTGTAGGTAAAATCATAACTGTCTATGTACATCCAAGCAATGGAGTCTATACTCTCCCTTTGTTGTGATAATTAGGGAAGAAGACAGGCAGGTTGATAGATTGGTTGATGTTGGCTTCGGAAGCCACTTTAGGCAGAAAACAGGGGTTAGTCCTGAGGGAAACTTTGTCTTTATGAAAAATGATGTATGGGGGCTTACTGCAAAGAGCCTGAAGCTCCGATATTCTTCTAGCTGAAGTAACAGCAATCAGAAAGGCAGTTTTCCAATATGCATACTTCAAGTCGACCGAAGCTGCAGGCTCAAAAGGGGGACCAGTCAGAGCCTTGAGAACTAGGGTTAAATCCCATGGAGGAACTGCTTCCTTAACAGGGGGTCTCAAAAGAAAGGTACATTTCAGAAAGGTCTTGCAGATCTTAGATGATGCTGGGGGGACAAATTTGTTTCTAATGTGAAAGTGGGAAATTGCTGCCAGTTGAACTTTAACAGTTGAAGAACTAGCCCCCTGATGGAAGATTTGGGATAACAAATCGAGGACTGCTGGAATAGGAGCCGTAAAAGGGTCCAAATTCCTATGCTCCGCCCAGGTAGAAAAACGTTTCCATTTACTCTTGTAGACTTTTCTGGTAGAAGGCTTATGAGCGACCACCAGAATAGCTTTAACTGAGGATGAGATACCGGGAGTCCTACCCATCAAGGGAACTGGATCAACCAAGCCGGGAGCTTGAGGTTGTCCAGGTCGGGGGTCCTCGATCCCAGGGGGTGAGAAATCAGATCCGGAAGGGGATCTAAGATCCAGGGAGGATGCACTAGATGAGACCGTAGGCATGAGAACCATGTTTGACAAGGCCAGAATGGGGCTATGAGGATAACTCTGCTCCTCAACCGACGAGCTTTCTGCAAGAATTTTGTCATCAACGGAAGAGGAGGATAAGCATAAAGAAGACCAGATGACCAAGCATGAACCGGAGCGTCTCTGGGGTTTTCCCCTGGTGGGGGAATCGGTGCGAAAAACTCGCTGCACTTTGCGTTCGAAGGTGACGCGAACAGATCGCAGCAAGGTTGACCCCATCTGAGGAAGATCTGTTTCGCTACTAAGGGGTTCAGAGACCTCTCGTAGGGTGACAGGATAGTCCGACTCAGCTTGTCCGCAAGAATGTTTGACCGACCCGGTATGTGCGTTGCTATGAGAAAGCGGTTGGTGGATATCGCCCATTCCCACACTCTCATGGCCTGTCGGCAAAGTGGATAAGATCTAGTTCCCCCTTGATTGCTGATGTACCAGACCACTGTTTTGTCTGTTTGAATTGCAATAGTCCCTAGAGGAAGAAAGGCATGGAGAGCCTGCAACGCTAGAAGCACCGCTCTCATCTCCAGGACACTGATATGCAAAAAGGTCTCTGTGCGAGTCCACGTGCCTTGGATGGTTCTGCCCATGCAATCCCCCCCCCCCACCCAAGGCGAGACGTGTCTGTGGTCACTGTGACTTGGGGTGGGGACATGGAGAAGGGGCGCCCTTCCCGGAGGTGCTTGGAATGGAGCCACCAAAGTAGAGATTCCCTGCAAACCCTGCTGAGAGGAATAGGGGCAGACAAGGGATGAAGCAGAATGGACCACTGGACCTGTAAGGTCCATTGGAGAATCCTCATATTCAGATGCACGAGCAGAGACAAGTTGATGGCCGCTGCCATGGACCCCAGAGCCCTCAGGACTAACTCCGCTGGAGGGGCTGAGGACTGAAGAAGAGCCAAAACATGGAGGTTTAGATTGCGAAGTCTGTCCGACGTCAGAAAGACTTTGGACTGAATTGTGTCTATCCTGGCCCCTATGAAATCCAAAATTTGAGTAGGCTGAAGGGAGGATTTCTTGTGGTTGATTGTGATCCCTAGATAGCGGGGGAGATGTAGGAAACAGTCTCTCGCTGAACATAGTAGATGCCTGGTGGGGGCAGCTAGGAGCCAGTCATCCAGGTAAGGAAAGACCTGTATTCCCTGAAGCCTCAGGTGGGCCGCTACAACTGCCATGACCTTGGTGAAAACCCTGGGGGCTGTGGTGAGACCGAAGGGTAAGACCCTGAACTGATAGTGGCTGGCTCCCAGCTGAAAGCGGAGAAACCTCCTGGATCGGCTGTCCATTAGAACATGGTAGTACGCATCCTTTAGGTCTATGGAGCACATCCAGTCGTTCTCCTGTAACAGTGGGAGAATGGATTGAATGGTGACCATCCGGAACTTCTCTTTGGCAACTGACAGGTTCAGTGTGGACAGGTCGAGAATTGGCCGTAAGAACCCCATCTTTTTTGGCACCAAAAAGAACCTGGAGTAAAAGCCTGATCCGGATTGGCCGAGGGGGACATGCTGGATGGCTCTTTTTACTAGTAGCTTTTTTATTTCGAAGGCTGCTACCTCCCTCTGATTGGCTGGTACATCGGGGAGGCGCCCCGACTGGGGAGAGGTATTTAGGAATGGAATTGAGTAACCTATGGATATGATCCGGAGCACCCTGCAATCTGTCATAATGGACTCCCAATGTGCTAGATGCTCCGAGAAGCCCCCCCCGACTGCCGCCAGAGAGGAGCAGTCGGGCAACCCCTCAGGGTTGCTGGGCGGGTCAATCGGAAAAGGGTTCCCTCGACACGAAATTCTTCGCGCCCCCCCCCCCTCTGCCTCTGGGCTGGCGTCCACCCTGTCCTCCTCTGTCTCTGAAGGACTTGGGATCCGGAGCGAAACGGGATTGTTGGGATTTCCGGAACCACATCTTCTTCTGTCCTCTTTGGTTCCTGGAGAAGGACCTCTGAGGAGCAGAGAAGCGGATCCCGACGGCAGACAACGTTTTCCTGTCCTTCTCGCTCTGGAGTAGCGTATCGCTGATGGTTCTGCCAAAAAGTGTAGAACCGTCAAAGGGCGTGTTCACGAAGGACACCTTGAAGAGTTCCGCAAAGTCACAGAGACAGAGCCAGGCCTGTTGTCATAAGACAATGCCTGTTCCGCTGGCTCTAGACGCTCCCTCTGTGGCATGGGAGGGAAGCCGCATAGAGGTGTTTGTGACAGACTTAAGAGTGGCCATTCACGCCGAGAAGGTCCGTTTGTCCTCGGCCGACATGGACTCAGGGGGTGACCCAGTGTACTCTTTGATTAGGTCCCACTGGAGTCGAATCACGTGTGCCATACAGTTCAGTGACCTTACAGAGAAGGTCGCTGAAGCGAACATCCGCTTTCCGAGGCGGTCCATCGTCCGAGACTCCTTGTCTGGAGGATGTACCGAGGAACTCTCCTGTGCTAATTCCTTCTTGGTGGCAGCCACCACCACCATGGCATCTACAGAGGCACCTTTGCTCCAAACTGTCCTGTATGTGGGGGGGGCTGAGAATCTTGTCCGGTCTCTTGGCTATTGGCTCCACAGTGTCCGGCTCCTTCCATGCCCTGGTAGTTATGAGGTCCACCAGGGGATCGGCGGGAGGGGACACCCAAGAGGTAGATGGGCCTGCGTCGAAAGCCTCCAGAAAGACAGACTCGTCCGAGGAAGGCTTTTGGACTGACCACCCCCCTCTAATACAAAGCATTTCCATAATGTCTCCAAAAGAGACGTCTTCGGGGGGGGTGACCTGGGGGAACCTTCCCCTTCCTCCAAGTTCATGTCTTCTGTGAGGACTCGGGTGAGTCCAAGTGCCTCCTCTTGCACTTTCGTTTGTGACGGACCTCTTCGGGGGGGCTGTCCGAGGAGGGCTCACCAACAATGTCCTGTTCCTCCATGGGAACAATCTGGGATGTAGGTGTAGGCTGTCCCTGGGGCCGGATGATGGAAGACAGGCCCGTCTGAGAGGGAATGGCGGGTGGATCTGTAACAAGAGCCTGGGACCTTGAATCCCTCGAAAGGACCTTCTCCACGATGTAGAATGTCGTGGGTGAGCTACTCTCCCTAGGATCCGAAAGCAGTCCCCTCGGATCCGGCTCGTGGATCGGTGCCGGAGAAATCTTATCCGAAAGGGCAGTGCGATCCGACCTCAATGGAGCCAAAGGCACACTAACCCCTCCAGATCAGACGCTCATCTCACAGCCCCCAGAGCTCGGATCCGAAAATGGATCCGACAAACTCGAAGGTACAGTCGGCGCCAAAGTAGGAAAAACTGTCGGTGCCAATACCACCCCGGCTCCGAAGCTACTCGGATCCGATAGCTCTGAACCCTGGTAGCGGGTCGGAGAAGGAGCAATGGGGGTGAAAAATGGGGTCGAGCTCCCCCCCGGAGGGGGGGGGGCAAGAGCACTCCCATCTGCACCTGGGCCTGAAGAAATCGACGCATCATCTGATCCATGCCCGTGTCAGATAAACTTCTAGTTGACCTGGATGAGGCTGCCGAGGCTGGCCGGGAAGGCCACCTGGACGACCTCGAAGATGACCGGGTCTCCTCCTCCGGCTCCAGGGAGAAACGTGGAGAATGAAGCCTGGAGAGGGAAGACACGGAGACCTTAAGAAGGGAGGCAAGCTGCTTAGATGGTGGGGCTGAGGGAGCTGAATCGGCCAGCCTCTTGTGGCTACGATGCCTGTCCCTCTCACGCTCTTTATCCTTCCGATACTTTTTTCTCGAGTCCCTTTCCTCCTGAGCCGAAGAGGGAGTTTGAATCCCAGCCAGGGGAGCGGGAATGGTCGGAGGGGCAGCCGCAGCCACGCCACGGAAGGGGAGGAGGGCGAAGCCGAATACAGGGGCAAAAGGCCCGCGAGGACTAGCTTAGTCCGTCTATCCCTCAAAGCCCTGGGGTTGAAGGCTGCACAGATAGTGCAGCCTGAAGAGAGATGGTCCACACATTCAGGCAAATAATGCACTGAGTGTGGCCATCTGCTGGGGACAGCTTATGGCCACACTCGGAGCATTTAGAAAAAATCGCTTTTGGGCCCTCAGACATACTGACAGGAATAGGCTCACACGCACACACCTTCACACACAGACAGAAGGGGGAGGGGATTTAAAATCTACACTAAACTAAAGATAAAACTAAAGATAAAACTACCCAGATAGATTACGGGAGAAAAAGGGTACTACGCACACTCAGAATACAGTGATTTTAAAGGAAAAAAGTTAAATAATCTACTCAATAGAAAAGTTAAATAATCTACTATCCCAACGCTAGGAGCTCATTCTCAGAAGCTTCAAGAAGCCATGGCAAACAAGATCTGAGGGTTAGAGGGAGGTAGCAGGGCATTATGGGTAGGGGGAGGAGCTTGGAGCTTAGAACTTTTCCTAGGAAAGCTGCCGGCTCGGATCCGAATCGGATCCGATACCCACAGGTTGCCGACCAAATGAAGTTAACTACTTCAGATCTACATTTTATAGCCTGGTTGAACACAATGGTTGCAAGACTGAGACAACAAGATCACCTTATCTCCCAAATAATCAGTATGGATGCTCCTGGCTAGGCCCACTGAGGATATCACCCTCATTCTGCACAGGTTGTTGTTGTGTCTTTTGGCTTTTCCTGGTTAGGGGTCGCCACAGCGGAACTCCGGTCCGCTAATGATTGGCAGTAGATATTTTACGTGCCGAGTTGCCAGCCCTGACGCACAACCTTCAACGAAGGTACACCCATTCACGCATGTCTCCACACAGAAGATGCTTTAGCTGAGAATCGAACAGGACGTCTTACTGTGAGGCGACAATGCTACCGCAGCACCACCACCGCAGTTCCTCATACTGCACAGGTGGATTTGGTATATTATTATTCAAGTAACAAGACCAGATGACTTGCACATCTTCTTGCCATATCTGTTCAACAAAATAATACTGTGAGTTGGAAAGGTATTCAGCATTGGCCTAGTGCTAGACCTTCATGATGACTTTAAAGAAAAGCAATTTTTATTTATTTTTATGTACACTTTGTTGACCAGGTCTAGGCCAATAAGGAAATATGGCCAGTGCACCAGGATGGAATCAACAAAAGGAAAAGGAAGAAAAGTGGATCAAACAGGAAAAGCAGGATTAAACATAAGATGGAAGTAATGCCAGAAGAAAGAAAGAGAAGGTGAATATGGGAGCAGGTAAATTCAGGATTCAGACAGTGATGAGTAGTTAAACTACCTGCATGCCTTCCCTACCATGACTCCAGTCAGATGTAATCATGGTACATGCATCTAAGGTGTTGTAAAAAAATTTTATAGTCTGGTTACTTGGCATCAGAAAGCTGCTGCAGTGGTGAGGAGAGAGATACAAAATGGAGGAGAGAGTACATGCTGACATTGAAATGGAACAGAAAAATAGGAAAAATTGGGTATTGCTAATCATGACGAAGTTATTACAGCAGTGCATGAAGGAGATTTAAGATGCACAGGACTTGGTGGAATTGATGAACCAAGGCAATCCAGAAAATGGCAATACTATATGCAGTGATGTGGCAGCAAGAGTGATTGCTAATTGAGCAGAAGACAGCAGTACTATACAATCAAAGGAGGAAGACAGTAAGGTAGGTCTGGAAAAAATCAACTATCTGGTGCATGTTTGACTGCTGGAGAAACTAGTTTTAAGGGTATGCACTGAAAACAATTTTTCAACAAGAAATCAGCCGAAAGTATAAATGAAAACTCTACCTTGGAGCTCAAAAATGTATGTACTCATTCTATCTTACTTTCTGAGCTATATTAAGGCATTAAAATAACTCTAGGTGCTTCTTACAAAATCTGAATACGTTTTCCACAAAATGGGTGAAATGGGGCCTGACATATTAACGTAATCTTGTTTTAGTGCTTTATTATCCATATGAGAATCCATTTCAAGCCCCCTTTATATGAGTCATGCTAGACATAAGGAAGTTAGGTTGTCTTCCTAACCCAATGAAATATAATGGCAGCAGTGTAAGTCACAGGCATCTTTACACACCTTCTATAGCAAGATTACTTGCATTTTATTCCTGAACCACCATCATATACAATTCTTTCAGAGCCAGTTTTAAACAATTCAGACTAATTTTACACCTGTAGCCAAAGAAAGTAGCTAAATTGCAGGATTGTCGTTTTGCAGTTACTCTTACCATGTGGGTTCTGTCCGTGAGCCACCTGGCAACTCATCTCATGACGTAGGGTTTTATGTTCAGGCTGGTGAGCTTGTCTATAATACCTGAGTGGGGAATGGTGTCGAAGGCCTTTGCAAGGTCTATGTAGGCTGTGTGGACCACCTTTCCCTCGTCTATAGCCTTGGTAACTGTCTCAAAGAAGTCCACCAGGTTTAGGAGGCATGATCTGCCCTTAAAGCCGAACTGGATAGGGTCCAGTGTTTGGAGGTTTCCAGTGTCTCTGTTAATGAGAACCATGATGATGCGCTCTATAGCTTTGCAGCCCAAGCTAATCAGGCTTATAGGGCAATAGTTCCTGGGGTCCATTGTGGCTCCACCTTTGTGGAGTGGAATAACCGTTGCTGTGCGCCACTCTGTGGGCACATAGTCTGTGGAGAGGCTGAGTTTAAACAGTGTGTTTAGGTGAGGGGTTAGTTCATTTTTGAGCTCGTGTAGGACACAGCCTGGGACACAGTTCGGTCCCATTGATGCTGTGTTTTTGGCTTTGGAGAGGACTGTTTTAACCCGAGTGTCTGTGATTTCAGGAGCACTACATTCTTCTGGTATAGTTATGGGCCCTTTTGGGGGTGAGAGGGGGTTGAAGTTTGCACTGAACCTGTCTGCTAGGATGTTGGCTATATTGGTCAGTTCAGTGTATTTTGTGCCATTCTGCACTAACTCTGAGCAGATCTGAGAATTGTCACTTAGATTCTTGACATAGCTAAAGAATGCCTTGTGGTTATCTTTGGAGTCCATGGCAATTTTTCTTTCGAAACTAGCCTTGGATGATTTTATGAGGGAATGTAGTTTCTTGTGGATACTGATCAGGGATGTCTTCCCTTCTTGGGATTTTTACTATTTTCTGTACTAGTTTCCTCCTCCTATTGTATAGCTTGTTTATGGCAGGAGTCCACCAGACTGGTTTCCTTTTCTTGGAGGAGTGAGTCTTGGTTTTGTTTGGGATAGCACGATCCATGCATTCTTGTAGGTGCCCGTAGAGTGCATTAGCAAAGGATTTTGCAGCTTGGACAGCGTTACCCTTTAGCATGGGGGCTTTGAAACTTCCCACCTCGGTCTTAAGTAACGTGAAGTTTGCTTTTGAGAAGTTTTTCACGGTGGTTTCTTTGACCGGGGGTGGTGACGGAATGTGGATATCCAAACTGATTAGTTTATGGTCAAATCTAACCAGCGAGGGGTTGATCTCCGATGTGGAACACTGGTCATCCATATTGGTGATGACCAGGTCCAATATGTCACCGCTGGTGGGGGTGTTGACCAGTTGATCCAGGGCATTTCAGTTTATAAATTCTAGGAAATGTTGGTCAAGGGAGTTTGTACTTGAGTAGTTCTCCAAGTTAATGTTTGGATAATTGAAATCACCCAATATCAGGGTGTTTGGTAGGACCTTTATGCTTCCCAGTGTTTCCAGAAATGTGGAGTGGGGGTCCTGGGACATGGTGGTTGATCTGTAGCAAGCTATAATTTGAACAGCAGTTTTGCCCATTGTCAGTTGCACGTGGATGATCTCTGAAGCATCATGCTGTGCCACTAACCAGGGTATCCTTGATGAATATGTATACTCCCCCGCCTTTTGTATTTCGGTCTGGGCTTTGTGGCCAAAATGCATGGTATACGTTATAGCCTGGTAGTGCTGGGGTGCTCTCTGGAGCCTTAAACCAGGTTTCTGTTACTGCACATACATCGATTTTCTCCATACTGAGGAGTGCTTCGAGTGCATGCATTTTGAGGTTTAGACTTCTAGAATTGAGTAGCATTACCCTCAGTTTTTTGTTACTTGTGCTATTTATGGCGATGAGTTTGTCTTTTGAGCCTTGCCTAAAAAAGGCATTATGGGGGTGGCAAGAGCCTTGGCCAGTATTCGAAAGCCTAAGGGTGACAGGTGCAAGCAGTCTCTAGCGAAGCAGCGTGGCTTGTCGAGCATGTCATCCCAGGCTGACAGACACTGGATCCCCTTTGAATGACACCAGAAGCTTAGCCAATTGTTGAAATTGGTAATTTTTTCTCTATACCGTGGTATCATTCTTGGTGAAGGCAGGATGCTACTCAGGGTCAGGGTCATACCGGCCTGGGCTATGTGATTAGAGAGCTCCTCCATGTCTCTTTTCATGTAGTCCAGGGAGGTACGGCTCAGGTCATTCACACCAACATTGACAATGACAGAGTCATATTTGTACTTGTTCTGGAGTGACCTAAGTACTTGTGTTATGTGGCAGATCCTGGCACCTGACAGTAACCTTCTCCTTGTTCAGCCTAGTGAGTGGGACGTCAGTGTGCCTGACTATAGAGTCACCTATTACTAGTGTGTTGGGTATGTTATTTTGCCTTAAGGGCTGTGACTGTATGGCACACTGGTTTTGTGAAGCATGTGTTTCATGGTTTGTGTTGGGGAGTGGAGGTTGCTTGGATGTCTGCTTTGGAGGTCCCTGTTGCTTCTGCAGATTTTTATTTAGAGCCTCTGAGTATGTTTTCGTGTATTTGTGTGTGTTTTTTGCCGGTTATTTTTAAATGTAATGGGGGTAGCAATGTAAATAGGTGCGCCTGTTAATTCTATTTGTTTCTCCTTGTAAAATTTTAAAAAAGTAGGCACTGCAATGTAAACAAAACAAACAAACAAAAAAGGATCTGGTTAAAAGTTTTATATAGTTAAGTTTTAACATAAAGCAAGTAAATGAAAAAGAATATTGAATATTATAAGGTATTTTGCCAGTAAAATGTCCTGTATCTGGTTCTCATGTCACTAGCAGACAATCTAATAAACAAAAATGGCTTGGAGAAAATGCTTTCTGAAAGCATTCAAGTGTTTTCCCAGCTGGGAGTGCTATAAAGATAAGGCAAAACCAGAGAGCACTTATTAGAATCACAGGCTCTACCATGAGTCTTAGCATGAATAATCTTTCTTTCTGTTTAGCTCAAGTCTGGCTGTCAGTTTGGAACTTCTGTTCCTACTGGGGGTAAAACTTGAATATCTGAAGATGTATAATTTTGTGTGTTATTATTACATTAGTAGGTTTTAGGGGGTAGTGTGTTTGTGTGTGTGTGCATGTGTGTGTATTTTTATTTGAGCATTTTCAATAAAACAAATGTGTGTGTATTTTTATTTGAGCATTTTCAATAAAACGAAGTGTTCTGCAAGATGTGAAACAGGATCAAATGGTGACAAGAAATAATTGTATAAGAGATTAACCTGCCAAATAGTGCATGCATGCATGTAACACAACAGCTGGAACTAGACATTTAACAAAAAAGCTGTTATACATAAAAGGTGGGAATAATAATCCCTCAAGAATATGATTTTTTCTATGTCTTTAAACGTTAATAGTCTCACAGATCAACACAAACAAGAAAGAGAAGTGAACTATATTAACAAATGTAGCATGCAAAGAGCTATGCTACAGGAAACACACTTGGAAAGAACTGAACACGTGAATTTGATAAAGAAAGGTTTTCAGAATAGTTATTTAGCCGAATACCTGGGGCAAAGGGAGAGAGAGAAGTGCTAATATTTATTGCAAGAAGAGCTCAAATAGTAATAGAAGAGGGAAAAAAGACAATAATGGTAGGTCTGTAGTACTAAGGAGCTAATGGCAAGGGAAGAGGATTACACTAGCATGTACTTATATTCCACTGAAAACTGCTATAATGGAGCTAAAGAAAATTCTGGGAGAAATAAGAAGTTATGTACCTACCATAACGTTCCATGTTAGTCTTCTTCTCACCTTCTTTCTTGCTGGTTGGGTTCGGAGCCGATCCTCGGCTCCGACTCGGCCATCTACTAAAGCTCGAGAGCTATTTACTGGCTCGAGGCCTCCCCTTATCCCACAATGCTTGGCGCTAGATACCCAGATCTCGTTTGGCAGAGATAACACCATAGAAAAAATTTTAAGGACACCTGTCCAAATTACAAGGTTTACCTACAGTACTAAAACAGAGGAGGACGTAACCCAGATAAGACTCAGCCAGAGGAAGAAGGCCTGAAAAAGGGACTCTTTTCAGTCTGTCCAGGCTAGGGGGATGGAGGGTGGGACGCAAGAAAGAAGGCGAGAAGAAGACAACTAACATGGAACGTTATGGTAGGTACATAACTTCTTAATGTTAAGTTGTCTATCTCGCCTTCATTCTTGCTGTTTGGGACAGCGTCCCTAGCACCTTAGTCCTGGGTGGCTCATTGGAACAGACTCTTGAGTACAGTGGAACCAAAATCAGCTCTACTCCTAGAGGCCATATCCAACTTATAATGTGAAATGAAGGTATGAGGAGTGGCCCAGGTGGCTGCACCACAAATAGATTCCATTGGTAGTCTAGCTTGAAAAGCTACCAAAGTAGCTAACGCTCTGGTGGAATGATCTTTAGGTTTAGTAGGGAGTTCTTTATGTCTCAGCTGATAAATCAAAGTAATAATAGAGGACAACCACCTGGATAAGGTTACTTTAGAAACTGGCAGGCCCTGTTTGCCCTCAGCATAGGACAGGAAGAGTTGGTCTGATTTTCTTGTTTGCTTAGTCCTACCCAAATAAAAACGTAATTGCCTATGAACGTCCAATTGGTGTAACTTTTGTTCAGCTTTGGTCGAATAGTTATGAAAAAAGACAGGTAGATCAATAGCCTGATTCAGATTTGTTTCAGAAGGTATCATGGGCAGAAAAGAAGGATTAGTCCTGAGTGAAACTCTATCCTTGTGAAACACAAGGTAAGGAGGACGAATACAGAGAGCTTGAAGTTCCGAAACTCTCCTAGCTGAGGTGATGGCTACCAAAAGAGAGTCTTCCAGGAGAGTAATTTTAAGGAACAGGAAGCCGCAGGTTCAAAAGGAGGGAGAATCAAGGATGCTAATATCAAGTTTGAATCCCACGGAGGCAGGGGATCTCTGACCGGGGGCCTAAGCAAAATAGTCCCTTTAAGAAAGGCCTTGCAAAGTTTGTGGGACATGATGCTGGTTTCTGACAGGCCAGCGTGGAAATTTGCGATAGCAGCTAATTGGACCCTAATGGTGGCAGACGAGGAACCAGCTTGAAAAAATTCTGCTAAAAAATCTAGAACGTGATGGACAGGGGCTGTAAAGGGGTCTATATTCCTAGCCTCTGCCCAGAAAGAGAAACCTTTTCACTTACTAGCATAAGTTTTCCTGGTGGTAGATTTGTGCGAAGAAAGGATGATGAAATATGTGGAAGCCTGGCTAAGGGTGGAAGTGCCTGGTGTAATAGATGAAACAAACTGACCAAATCCTCGGCTCGAACTGGAAGAACGAAGTTTATTGTATAACAAGAAAAAACAACCACCGAACTTCATAGGTTAAGCGCTTTCATCTGTATATAACCAGACTTCCTCAGAACATTAACAAGGTGGATCTGGAAGGTTTAAATAGCCTGTTTTGGCCCCAAACTCTGAAAAAGCAATAACAATTTAAGCTGACAGTACACTAAATAAGTTTTAACTACTTTTATACACTGCATAAAATGACTTAATAAATATAATTTATATGTCAAATAAAACATATCTAAAAATACTGTAACAACCGTATAACAACCAAATAAATAACAACCCTATTCAATGGTGCTATAGATGCATATGTAAATACAAATATAAATACAATGTACAAGCCTATGAAAGCTATTAAAATCCTATAGAAGATATATTTCATGATGCTGTGAGAAAGTGTATATATACATAATAAAAACATATATGAAAAAACATATATAAAAAAATATGTATAAAACTGTATACATGACCATCTATATACTTAAAAATCTATATACATATCATAAAGCCCAATGGCAGAATGCTCCGTTCAAATAATAACATGTATACGCCATGTACTAAAATGTGAGATGAAGTTAAAGTGTATATACTAGATAAGTCCAAATGGACGGATCAGTAGGCTAAAGGCTACTTTGCATTCAATAAAAAGGGTTTTATACTGATGTATTCATTAATACCAGAAGATCTAGTAGCATCAGTGAGCATCTGCCATCTGCTCTCCTTCATAGCCAACCAGGCCTTAATGTTACCCCCAATTGGAGAAATTTTTACTTGATCAATGATGAGAAATTTGAACTGGTGGTCTTCACCGTTCGTAGCAATGTGTCGATATAGGGCATTCCTGTTATCCTTAACTCTAATACTGTATAAGTGATCGTATATACATTTCTTGAACTGTCTCTCCGTTTTCCCGATGTAAAAAGCAGAGCACATCGTACACCTGGCTAGGTAAATTACTAACTTAGTATTACAATTGCCTGCTTTACTCACAATATACGTCTTATTATAATTGTCCAACCTGATGCCTACAACTTCATTTATTGCTTGACATTGTTTGCATGTACCACATTTTTTGGTACCAGTTTTATTCTTATTAGTCACATATTTGTCAGTCCCATATTCCAATAGTTTTTTGATATTGGGTCCTGTCTTATATACAAATTTCGGGTGAGTATCCTGGATTTTAGTTAGTTCATCATCCACAGTTATTAGATTCCAATTTTCCAAAATAATGTTTTTGATAAAGTGTACTACCGGTGTGTACATCATGACACATACCCTATTACTACGTTCAATTTTCGTAATTCCCTCACAATTCAATGAACTACCTAGTGTATTTCCCAATAGGGGTATATACTTATTTCCCCACTCCTTTCTAACATATTCAACTACATCACAGAATAGTGGGAGAGGATATCCTCTAGCAGTAAACATGGATTTAATAAACTCCAATTCCAAATTCATAATTTCAACTGTTGATGACATACGGGCAGCTCTAATACACTGTCCCTTAAAAACGTTCTTGAACATGTAAGTTGGATGGTTACTACTAAATTGTAAGTAATCGTTTGAAAACGTCTCTTTTCTATATATACGTGATGTAAATCCTGACTCACCATGGCTTATATATGTGTCTAAGTAGGCGATCCCGGTATCACTATAGTTGTATGTAAAATTTAGAAAGTCTGTAGTATTGTTAATGTAATCAACAAATTCACTTATCATATCAATGGGACCTTTCCATAATACAAATAAATCATCTAAGAATCTAGAATAATAAGCCATGTATTTACTATACTCACATTTAAACAAAAATTCCATCTCCCACTCAAGCACAACTAAGTTGGCAAAAATAGGGGCACACGATGCTCCCATCGCTACCCCTCTGGTTTGCCTCAAATATTCACTCTCAAAATGTATGTAATTATAATCCAAAACAAGTCCCATCATATCAGTAATAAAATTAATTCAATCCCATTCCATATTGGAATATTTCTTGAGACTACTACTGAAAAAAATCTAAGCCAATGTCTTTAGGAATACAAGAGAATAAATCCTTAACGTCGATAGTTAAAAATACCAAGTCTCTACTCCAAATATTGGAGGTTAGCTGTCCCAGGAACATCCATGAATCCTTTATTAAATGTGGGATGTTGCTGTATACCGGTTTTATCCAACTATCAATGGCCACACCTAATGGGAATGTTTTAGACCTACTGCCGGAGATTATTGGTCTGAATGGGGGTTTATTTAGATTTTTGTGTATTTTAGGAATACCAATGATGGTGACTAAAACAGGAAATTCCACCCTCAGAAATTGATACGTGTCATTGGTGATCCTGTGGTCAATCAAGTATTCTTCTATGGCAAGATCAATACGTCTATATCCAATATTAACCTCGTTTAATGATATAGCTTCATAGTTATCTGAATGATGTAAAATGTTGTAGATCTCATTTGTATAACCCATCCTATTAAACAAAACAACTCCACCCCCTTTATCGGGTTTCATAACCCTAACTTCATTATTCTTAACTAGTTCTTCCAAACATGCACATTCACCTGTAGTTAAATTTTGATTAATACTACGTTGGATGTATTTATCAGTCTTATATAATTTGTTAAACTTGTAAACTTCCTGGCTAGCCATTTTTTCAAAACATGCTACACCAGGATGTGTACAAGGAATATAAGTACTTTTCTTCTTTAGTGAACCATGTTCAAATGAATTAGCATCCAAGTTGCTATCCTTAAATTGGACAGCTAAATTTAGCCTCCTACAGTACAATTTTAATTCTAGGATGGTATCAACCAAATTAAATCCAACAGTGGGAATAAATTTAATACCTTTTGTAAACAACCTAATAAACTCCTCAGAGATGTTAATGTTAGTATAGTTGAATACTTTGAATCCATTGCTGGTGTGTACAATGTTTTCACCATGTTCGTCAATAACCATAAAGGAACGGTTAGAAGTATCAACAATTATTTCATCACCTAAGCCAAAATTTTTAGATGTCCTAATGTCATTACCTACTTCGTTTACTTCATTCTCCTGTTCCATGGGGTGAATGCACTTTTTGGAGCAGGATAAAACCTGCCCCCCTGAAAATTAGTACCCTTATTAACCTGTCTGTCCAAGTTGTTGTGATTCCTATCACTTTCAAACCTCTGATGTTCTTTGGGCCATATATATGTCCTATTCTCAGCATACTGCTCAACATCACGTTAAATTTTTCGGGATTTTCTTTGAAAAATCCCTTTAGCTTTTTGATTGGCAAGGTTGAATTGCTTATCATACAAATCTGTCCACTGAGCGTATGCCTCACTATTAATAATTTCATTATTCAATATATCAATTTCCTGCAATAAACCAGATAATTTTTCATCATTTTTCTTTATAATAATTTTCTTATAGCCTATACCATAGCTATCAAATAGTTGATTGAATTCACCAATAGTTTCATTGTTTAACACAATACCCATGGGTAATTTAAAAAACCTCAAACCTTTGGGTACAACATGCATAGCAATACATTTTGACAGATAGGCATTGTCAATTTTTAAACTTTTAATAGTGAATAATTTCTTCCCCAAAAGGTATATCTTGTCCTTAATTGACGACTTTATGCCACTAACTTGTCGTCCTGCATCATGATAGTCAATGTTAGCATCATTATTATTGAAATCATAATTATCACTGAGAAAACGGTCCAAAAAATCAATATCATTACCACCCAACACTCTATCAGTTGTATACATTTTGTTTTTCTTATATTGATCATTACTTTTTGGTTTATTATAATTAGGACTTGAGTAGTTTGCATCAGTACCTTTAAATTTGTCCGTTTGTAGCCTAGTGGCTGCAGAATACATTTTAATGGTCATCGGGCGTTTAGGTCATGCCCCCAGTCTATCCACTTTGTCCCGATCATGAAATAGACTGAAATCAAAAGTGAAATTGTTCGTCGAAACATTGCTCACATTTAAATCCTTACTCCGAGATACCAGGTTAGCATCCTCAGCATATTGTGCCTGTCCATTAGGTATGTCAATCTGCGTACTGCAGTCAACCCGGTTAACAGTATGAAACTGTTTAACTACATGACTAGATCCTTCAGCAGGAAGGAAACCCTCCTGCGCATCCGTTGGTTTGTTCGCCTCAATTGGCGGCTCCCCCTTCATGTAACCATTAGCTTTGCTCACCTCACGGGTTTGTAGGGCTGCCAAGGTACGACCAACAAGTTCAGTTAAGCGGAACATTTCCTCTTTTATTAAAGAGACATCAGACCGAATTTTGTCCATTTCCTCCTTGTTCAATGAAGCCTGAGGACTGCCGATGCTGCTATCCATGCCAAGCCACAACCAATGTAAAACCACAAGCAACTTTATAAAAAACACCCACGAATGCCTGGTGTAACAGTTGAAACAAACTGACCAAATCCTCGGCTCGAACTGGAAGAACGAAGTTTATTGTATAACAAGAAAAAACAACCACCGAACTTCATAGGTTAAGCGCTTTCATCTGTATATAACCAGACTTCCTCAGAACATTAACAAGGTGGATCTGGAAGGTTTAAATAGCCTGTTTTGGCCCCAAACTCTGAAAAAGCAATAACAATTTAAGCTGACAGTACACTAAATAAGTTTTAACTACTTTTATACACTGCATAAAATGACTTAATAAATATAATTTATATGTCAAATAAAACATATCTAAAAATACTGTAACAACCGTATAACAACCAAATAAATAACAACCCTATTCAATGGTGCTATAGATGCATATGTAAATACAAATATAAATACAATGTACAAGCCTATGAAAGCTATTAAATCCTATAGAAGATATATTTCATGATGCTGTGAGAAAGTGTATATATACATAATAAAAACATATATGAAAAAACATATATAAAAAATATGTATAAAACTGTATACATGACAATCTATATACTTAAAAATCTATAGACATATCATAAAGCCCAATGGCAGAATGCTCCGTTCAAATAATAACATGTATACGCCATGTACTAAAATGTGAGATGAAGTTAAAGTGTATATACTGGATAAGTCAAAATGGACGGATTTAATAGCTTTCATAGGCTTGTACATTGTATTTATATTTGTATTTACATATGCATCTATAGCACCATTGAATAGGGTTGTTATTTATTTGGTTGTTATATGGTTGTTACAGTATTTTTAGATATGTTTTATTTGACATATAAATTATATTTATTAAGTCATTTTATGCAGTGTATAAAAGTAGTTAAAACTTATTTAGTGTACTGTCAGCTTAAATTGTTATTGCTTTTTCAGAGTTTGGCGCCAAAACAGGCTATTTAAACCTTCCAGATCCACCTTGTTAATGTTCTGAGGAAGTCTGGTTATATACAGATGAAAGCGCTTAACCTATGAAGTTCGGTGGTTGTTTTTTCTTGTTATACAATAAACTTCGTTCTTCCAGTTCGAGCCGAGGATTTGGTCAGCTATTACACCAGGCATTCGTGGGTGTTTTTTATAAAGTTGCTTGTGGTTTTACTAAGGTTGGAAGTGGAGCAACCAAGTTGTGAGGTTAAAAGACTGAAGGGATTGTTACAGCCCGCCCGACTGATGGACCAAGAGGTCTGGCACTGGGTCCATATTCGAAGGCTGCTCCAGCAGATGATGCAGGAATGGGAACCAAATTTGTTGAGGCCAGTAAGGGGCAATAAGGATCATCCTGGATCCCAATGCGGTCGCCTTCTGAATTAGTTTGGGAATTAGGGGAAAAGGTGGAAACGCATACAGAAGAGCCCAGGGCCAATCGTGAACTAGAGCGTCTCTGGGGGAGTGGCCAGGGAGGGGGAAGAGAGTGAAGAAATCATCGCACTTGCTGTTGAGAGGAGTTGCGAAAAGGTCGCAGCAAGGTTGACCCCATCTGTGGAAAATTTTGTCTGCTACTGACTGATTGAGAGACCACTCGTGAGGCATGAGAATAGCTCTGCATAGCCTGTCCGCTATGACATTGGACTTCACGGGGATGTGCGTTGCTATCAGAAACCGTTGAGAGGAGATCGCCCACTGCCAGAGTCTGAGTGCTTCTCGACATAAGGGATAGGACTTGGTTCCGCCCTGCTTGTTGATGTACCACACTACAGACATATTGTCTGTTTGAATTGCAATAGTCCCGGTGGGTAGACAGTCCTGAAGAGCTTGCAACGCTAAAAGCACCGCTCTCATCTGCAAGACGTTTATGTGCAGGTGGTACTCTAGAGGTTGCCAAGTGCCCTGGACAGTCCTGTCCTGAAAATGCCCCCCCCCACCCGATCAGGGAGGCATCTGTGGTCAGCACGGCAACAGGAGGAGGAGGAAGAACAAACAGTCTGCCCTGGAGTACTAGAGGGGAGACCATCCACCAAGCCAGGTGGTCTTTGCATGATTGAGTGATTATTATGTTGTGAGACATCAGAAGTTGTTGAAGACCATTGGATAAAGAGCATCCACTGAAGAATCCACATGTGAAAACGAGCCAGGGGAACTAGTATGATTGCTGCTGCCATGAGACCCAAAGTTTTTAGTACAAATCTGGCCTGAATCCTCTTGCACTGTAGTAAGACCTGCACATGTTGGCGAATGTCTAACGCTCTGTCTAGAGGACGTTTTGCAGACAGCACTTTTGTATTTAATCTTGCGCCTATAAAGGTTATAGACTGACAAGGCAACAATGCAGTCTTTTCGAAATTTATTGAGATACGTAGCTCGGAGCAAGTTTGGATGGTATAATTCCTGGCTCGCAGTAGCTGATGCCAGGTGGAAGCAGTAAGGAGCCAGTCGTCTAGATATGGAAACACCTGGAATCCTCGCCATCTCAGGTGAGCCGTAACCACTGCCATGCATTTGGCGAATACCCTGGGGGCTGTGGTGAGACCAAAGGGCAGGGCCCTGAATTGATAGTGACTGGTTCCCAGCCGGAAGTGGAGAAACCTTCTGGAGCGCCTGTCAATTTTGATATGGTAGTACGCATCCTGAAGGTCTATGGAGCACATCCAATTGTCCTGACCCAAAAAGGGTAGAATGGACTGAAGCATGACCATCCGGAACT
This sequence comes from Protopterus annectens, assembly GCF_019279795.1. Classification (NCBI taxonomy): domain Eukaryota; kingdom Metazoa; phylum Chordata; order Ceratodontiformes; family Protopteridae; genus Protopterus; species Protopterus annectens. The sequence continues at coordinate 275,844,725 of NC_056735.1, read as the reverse complement.
TCGTTCTTTGAACAGATTTGTTTAACCTGCTGAGATCCAAAATGGGTCTCCAGTCCCCTGTCTTTTTTGGTACCAAAAAGAACTTGTAGTAAATTCCGGATCCTTGCTGGTCTGCTGGGACTGGCTGTATGGCCCTTTTTTCTAGCAGTTTTGAAATTTCTGGCACTGCTTGTTCCCTTAGACCGGGTGGCACATCTGGAAGGGACTTGGTTGTTTGTACATGGGTGTGGACAAAGGGGATTTTGTAACCCTCGGATATGATGGACCGTACCCATTTGTCTTGTGTGAGGAGTTGCCAGGCTTCTGGGTACAGTGACAATCTTCCCCCGACTGCCTCCAAAGGTGGACAGTCGGGCAGCCCCTCAGGGGTGCTGAAAGGGTTTGTCAGAGAAAGATTCTCTGCTACTCTGATTTTGCGGACCCCCTCTGCCCCTCGGGCGCTGTCTATTATTGTTCCCTCCCCTGCCCCTGGAGGGAAACTCTCCACGTGTGTCAGGCAGGACTCCCTGGGGTTTCCGAAACCACATTTTCCCACTCTTCTGACCCTTAGGGTATGGTCTAGAGGGAGTAGAAAAACGGACTCCCACAGCAGAGAGAGTCTTGCCTTCCTGCTCACACCTGGTAAGGGTATCCTTCACCTGTGGTCCAAACAGAGCCGAACCATCGAAGGGGGTATTGGTGAAGGACGCCTTAAAGGGGTCAGCAAAGTTACATAACCGCATCCAGGCATGTCTTCTCAAAGCCACCCCTGTACCTGCGACCCTACTCGCCCCATCGGCTGCATAAGAAATGAGCCGCATGGAGGAGTTGACGATAGAGTTAAGGGTCGCCAGCTGGGAGTTAATCTTATCCTGAGCACCCGCAGCTGATGGATCCTGAAGGGTATCACCCAGTTCCTTGAGAAGATCCCTTTGAAGGTGGGTGAAATGGCACAGATAATTCAGTGACCGCATGGAAAAGGTCGCTGAGGAAAACATCTGCTTCCCGTACCTGTCTATTGTCCTAGACTCTCTATTAAGTGGATGGACAGGCACCGAAGGGTCAGCCAACTCCTTCTTAGTGGCTGCTGCCACCACCATGGCATCAACGGGGACACCTTTTGTCAAAAATTGTTTGTTGGGTGGGGCTGTAATGAACTTAGTTGGCCTGCGGGGAGTTGGTTCCACTGTGTCCGGGGCTGACCACACCCTTCGAGCCACTACTTCCATGAGCAGGTCGAAGGGTGGAGACACCCAGGAGGTGGAAGGGCGAGAACCAAACGTGTCCAGGTATACCGACTCGTCCTCGGAAGGGTTAAGGGCAGTCCAGTTCCCCCTCTGCTTAAGGATCTCTAGGATGTCTGAAAAAGAGACATCCTCAGATGGGGATCTTGGAGACTCTTCCGAATCCTCCAAGTCGGTATCAGAAGTGACTGACTCGGGGGAGTCGACATGTTTCCTCTTACATTTTCTCTTCCGAGGGGGCTCCTCTGAATGATCAGGGGAGGCCTCGGAAGAGGAAGATATGCCCAATGGGGCGACCTGGAGCATCGGTTCACCATGCTTGGGGTCAGGAAGGTGGACAGAGACCGATGCAGGCACCATGGGGGGGGGGAGCCGAAGGGGCCGATCGAGGAGCCGACTCAGGAGTCAGCACCCTCCTCATGACCTCGAAGGCGCCCCCATCTGGAAAAGCAGAGGGTCCCCGCTCCGAAGAGACGTGAACCCCTCCCGACACTGAGAGGGATGGCTCCGAGGCTGATGTCAGGGCCAAGCTCACCTGTGCCGAAGCCACGAGAGGGAGAACTGGGTCAGACAAGGGTCCGATGCCACTCGCCCCCTCAGAGCCGACAAGGGAGTCCCAGCGCCGAGATCCCTCCGAGGAAGGAACCAATGAAGAGATCGGAGCCGACGAAGGAGCCGAAAGATGTGGTATCAGCTCCAACGTTTCCAAGATTCGAGCCCCAACCAGCCCCGGCTCTGAACACAAAAAGGGAGTTGGAGGAGGAACTGGTGAAGACACCGGGACAGCCACAGTCTGTTGAGAAGGGCTGGTTAACCATCTGGCCAGGGCCTGTGATTTAAGGAGTCTACTGACCACCCTCTCCAAGTCATGATCGGATAACCTGGAAGGCAGAGAGGAGTGGGACCTAAGGCTTCGTTCTGACTGAAGCAATGGTGACCTCGGAGCCGAACAAACCGATTCTAGGGAAGGGGACCTAGAACGTTTTCAGTCCAACGACGGTTCCGACGCTAAAGTCTTAGCCGACTGAGGTCTAGGGATGTCGGCTCCAGCCGAAGAGGAGGCAGATGCTCTGCCTGGCAACGGCTCTGAACTAGGAGCAGACAGCTTGGCGGGCTTTGACGATTTCCCCGACTGAGGCTTCGCCGGGGATCCCTCTGGCTTAAGTAAGCCTCTCAAAATAAGCTTGTTCCTACGCTCCTGCAGGACACTTGGGCTGAAGGCATGACAGACCGAGCACGAGTCCTGCAGGTATAGGGAACCCAAGCAATAAACACAAGAAGTGTGACCGTCTGTCAGAGACATCTTCTGACAGCACGAGTCACACTTCTTGAAGGCTGAAACTTTAGTATCCTTGGACATACTGGTCCGGGTATACTAAAGAGAGAAAAATTAAACTAGTGCTTAAACAAGGCACACAGAAACACTCACACACCCGCACTAGTTAAGCTAACAATAATAACCACAAAAACTATCACACACACTTAACAACTATCCTTAATAAAAATATACAAATACTACAAGGCTAAACACTACTCCTATAGGTACAAAAAGGGTGGGGTTAGCCACTAATAAGAGAGAAACAAGGGGGGGGAGGGTAGAAACTCTAACAGAAAACGAGTTTCCTTAGTGGGACAAACTAGGGGATACACAGTCTAACTACACTACAAGGGAAAAAATCTATATCTAAGAAAAATACAAGGTAAATATATTAGCTAGTAATACAAAAAAAAGGATTAATACGACCTGAGCCAGTAAAAGCGCAACCTCGTAGCTGAAGTGGCAAATGAGATCTGGGTATCTAGCGCCAAGCACTGTGGGATAAGAGGAGGCCTCGAGCCAGTAAATAGCTCTCGAGCTTTAGTAGATGGCCGAGCAGGTGCTGAGGATCGGCTCCGAACCCAACCAGCAAGAATGAAGGCAAGATAGACAACTTAACATTAAGCTTTCAGAGAGGAATACTACTTATAGGTGGGGAACTGAATTTGATTTGCAACAGTGAAGATGTGTCTGGGGAGCCCAGAAAGGGAAATATAACAAAGGAGGGTACATTTTTAAAGAAATTTATGAAAATATTTGGCATGGAAGATGTTAATTCAGTAATAGGAATTCGGAGTGAATTTACATATTATTCCCCAAGATACAAAAACTGGGCCAGGCTACACTAGACGAGACAGAAAAAGAAGTTATGTACTCACCAAAACGTTCCATCTGAGTAATTATACTTCATTTTTCTGCAACCTGTGGGTATTCGGATCCATATCAGATCCGAGCTGGCAACTTATTTTCTAGCATCTGCTCTGAGCTCCTCCCCCTACCCATAATACACCACCATCTCCTATCTCCTTCGGATCGATTTTGCTGCAACTATACAAATTAGCAACTCAACTAAATAAACCTAACAGGTTTATTCACATGAAAAGGTCAGGGGGACAGAGGGTGGGAAGGTTGCAGAAAAATGAAAACTACTCAGATGGAACGTTATGGTGAGTACATAACTTCTTTATCTGAAATAGTTAACGTCATTTTATCTGCAACCTGGGGACAGAGTCACCAGCTACTCAACAAATCTTGGGAGGCCCTCATGGAAGGATACTCCTGAGCACCGCAGAGCCAAAGGATGCTCTCCCTCTGGAAATCAGATCTAACTTGTAATGAGAGATGAAAGTATGAGAATTTGTCCAAGTTGCTGCTGTGCAAATGTCATCCAAAGGAACCTTAGACCAAAAAGCAGCGGAAGTCGCCATGGACCTGGTAGAGTGAGCTTTAATCAGACCAGGAGGAGATAAACCCTTGGCTTTTTAAATGTGTAGAATGCAGAGAGTGATCCATCTAGCTAAAGAGACCTTGGAAATGGCTTTTCCTAAACGAGGTTTAGAAAATGAGACAAATAATTGATCGGACTTACGGAAGGATTGTGTTCTATGAAGGTAGAAATGAAGTTGTCTATGAACATCTAACAAATGAAGTTCATATTCCCCTTTGTTCTGAAAATTTGGAAAGAAAACAGGTAGATTAATTGTTTGGTTTATGTTTAATTGAGATGCCACTTTGGGTAAAAACGAAGGATTTGTACGGAGAGAGAGAGACCCTGTCCTTATGGAAGACCAAATAAGGAGGCACGGCAGACAAAGCTTGCAGCTCAAAGACCCTCCTAGCCGATGTAATAGCCACTAGGAAGGCTGTCTTCCAAGACAAAAACTTTAAATCCACTGATGCAGCAGGTTCGAAAGGAGGAGTTACTAATGACTGGAGAACTAAGTGAGGTCCCAAGGAGGAACCGAATCTTTGATGGGAGGACGCAGAAGAAAGGTGCCTTTTAGAAAGGCTTTTCATAGCCTAGAAGAGGCCAGTGCAATCTTATTTTCACCTACATGAAAATTAGAAATGGCTGCCAGCTGTACTTTCACTGTGGAGGAACTAGCTACTTGCTGAAAAATACTGGTTAAGAAATCCAACACTGCTGGAACAGGGGCTGTAAAAAGATCCAGGTTTCTCTGAGAGGCCCAGATAGAGAAATGTCTCCATTTACTGCAATAGACCTTCCTAGTGGAATTTTTAAGAGAAGCCACTAGTATAGATTTTACAGGCGATGAAAGACCGGGAGTCCTGGCAATCAAGGGGGCCAAACATGGACTAGAGTGTCTCTGGGGGCATCCCCTGGTGAGGGAATCAGAGCGAAGTACTCACTACACTTCGTGTTGGAAGGAGATGTGAAGAGATCGCAGCAAGGCTGCCCCTATGCAAGGAATATCTCCTCCGCTACTGACGGTTTCAGAGACCACTGTACGGCATCAGAATAGTCCGACTCAATCTGTCCGCAAAAATGTTGGAGCGTCCCAGGATGTGTGTTGCAGTCAGAAACCGACCGGTGGAAATCGCCCACTCCCACACTCTCAAGACCTTGTGACACAGAGGATAATATCTTGTTCCCCTCTGCTTGTTGATATACCAGACAACTGAGATGTCTGACTGAACTGCAGTCGTACCCAGAGGAAGAACAGCGTGGAAGACTTTCAACGCTAAGCACTACCCTCAACTCTAGAACATTTATGTGCAACTTGGTCTCTATCTGGGACCACGTACCTTGGACTGTCCTTCCCGAACAGTGTCCCCCCCCCCACCCGAGTTGGGAGGTGTCCGTGGTCACTGTGGCTTGGGCTGGAAATGACACAAAAAAAGTGTCCTGCTGCAACGTCCGGTGAATGGAGCCACCAAAAAAGAGACGTCCTGCAGGTGTGACTGATCCTTATCGGAATATCCATGGGCAGGTCTGGCCAAGACCACTGGACAGCTAGAGTCCATTGAAGGACCTGCATATGAAGGCATGCACAAGGGAGAATAGAGATCGAGGCAGCCATAAAGTCCAGGGCCCGGAGAACATCGCTCGCCTTTGGTAATTTGAGGTTCACGATTAGAGCAATGTGGTACCTGAGGTGTAAGAGCCTGTATGGCATTAAGAAACCTTTTAGCTACAAAGTGTCTAGCCATGCCCCGATAAAGTCTAGAATTTGTACTGGTTGCAAAAGGGATTTGTGAACACTGACTGTAATCCCCAGCTGATCTGCCAAGAGAAGAAAGTAGTCCCGGGCCAGACACAGAAGATGCTTGATGGATGCAGCAAAGAGCCAGTCGTCCAAGTAAGGAAATACCTGAATTCCCTGAAGCCTCAGGTGAGCTGCTACTACTGCCACTACCTTGCTGAACACCCTGGGGGCTGTGGTGAGACCAAAGGGTAGAGCTCTGAACTGGAAGTGACTGGCTCCCAGCAGGAAGAGAAGAAACCCCCTGGAGCTTCTGTGGACCTTGACATGGTAGTAAGCATCCTGGAGGTCCAACGAGCACATCCAGTCGCACTTTCGGAGATCAGGTAGAATGGACTGTAAGGTGACCATCTGGAACTTTTGTTTGGGGAGAGACAGGTTCAGGGTTGACAGGTCCAAAGTGAGCCTGAGGTCCCCCGTCTTTTTTGGCACTAAAAAGAACCTGGAGTACATGCCTAATCTGGACTGGTTGAGGGGGACCGGTTCGATGGCTTGTTTGTGAAGCAGCTTTGAAACCTCTAGAGCTGCAGCCTCCCTGTGAGTGGGTGAGACATCTGGGAGGCATCTTGTAGCACTTGGTGGGGCAACAAATGCGATAGTGTAGCCTCTGGATATTATTTGTAGCATCCAACTATCTGCAGTTATGGACTCCCATGCTGTTGGGTGCAATGACAATCTCCTCTGACTGCCTCCAGAGTAGGACAGTCGGGCAACCCCTCAGGGCTGCTGAGTGGGCCTGTCAGAAAAAGGTTCCCTAGACCTAAAATCCCTGGCACCCCCTCTATCTCTGGGTCGGCGTTGATCCTATCCCCCCTCTGCCTCTGCGGGAAGAGTTTCCTGAAACTCCCAGAAAAACTGAGATTTCCAGAACCACATCTTTTGCCCTCTTTGATTACTAGAAAAGGACCACTGAGGGTTAGAGAAGTGGATCTCGACAGCAAAGTCTTCCCGTCTTTTTCGCTCTGGACAAGAGTGCCATGTGCTGTCTTCCTGAAAAGGGAGGAACTATCATAGGGAACATTAGTAAATGATGGCTTCAAAGGGTCTGCAAACTGACACAAAATGAGCCAGGCGTGATGCCTCATGACTACGTCTGTCCCAGCCACCCTAGCTGCTCCTTCCGTGGCGTGGGAAAGGAGACACATGGACGTGTTTCATACCAACTTCAGAGTCGACATTTTCGCAGAGAACAGTTGTTTTTCCTGCTGCGGTAAAGACTCTGGGGGAGACTCAGCAAATTCTGAGACAATGTCTCGCTGTAGCTGTATCACGTGCCAAATAGTTCAGCGCACGGATGAAAAAGGTCACTTACGAATAATCATGATTCCCAAACCTATCCTCCGAACTGGACTCCTTGTCCGGAGGGTGGACTGAACTCTCTTGTGCCAGTTCCTTCTTGGTGGCTGCTGCAACCACCATAGTGTCAACGCCCCCGTTGTCTGTTGGTGGGAGGAGAAAGAATCTTGTCAGGGGATTTGGGGATGGCCTCTACGGTGTCAGGCTCCTTCCATGCCCATGTGGTGATAAGGTCCACTAAGGGGTCCGCTGGCGGGGACACCCAGGAAGTAGATGGGCCCGTGCCAAAGGCCTCCAGCAACACTGACTCATCCATAGAGGTTTTGGGGCTGACCAACCTCCCCTCTGGCAGAAGATCTCCAGGATGTCTCTGAAGGAGACATCTTCGAGAGGTGACCTGGGGGAACCTTCTCCATCTAAATCCGTGTCCACAGTGAGGGACTCAGGGGAGTCCAAGTGCCTCCTTTTGCACTTGCTCTTACAGGGGCCCTCTTCAGTGGGACTCTCTGAAGAGGACTCGTGAGCAGCGGGGGGATCTTCAAGGGGAATAACTTGGGGCTCCTCTGGCATGGGCTGTCCCTGAGACAGAATGAAGGGAGTTGTCACTAAATCCAGTGTAGTCTGAATGGAATCAGAGGATATGGGCTGATGTCTCAATCCCTGGGAGAGAACCCTCTCCACCACTTTGAACTCTGAAGGAGAGCATACCTCCTTGGCACCCAGCAAGGAAGAAGCTCTCCCTGGGTCCAAAGCAGGGATTGGAGCCAAAGCGGGTGTAGCCTGAGGTCTGAAGGAACGGTTCGGATCTGAAAAGTTCAAAGCCGAAGATGGATCCATTCCCTTGGGTCAGACTCCCTGTCCACGGCTTGGAGAGTCGCTCAGATCCGAACTAGCCAGATCCGAGGAACTCAAGGTAACAGCCGGAGTCGAGGTTGGAGGAATAGTCGGCGCTAAGCTACCAGCTCCAAAGAGTCTCGGATCCAAAAACCCCGAAGCAGCCACATGGATCGGGGAAGGGGAGATGGGGCAGAAAAAAGGCATGGAGGTCCCCCCTCCGGAGGGAGAGGGGCTTGGCAAGACTCCCATCTGTATTTGGGTCTGAATGAATCTCCACATCATCCTGTCCAAATCCAATAGGCTACGAGTCGATTGCGAAGAAGCGACCGACTCAAATCTGGCTGGTCTCCGCAGCAAGGGTGAAGAAGGCCTCGGATCTGAAGATTCCATCAGCTCTGGCGAGAAACTGGGTGAGCGGAGCCTTGGAGAAGCTGGCCTCAAAGTCTTGGATGGTGGACTAGGGAAGGGTTCCCTATCCGGTGACCTCTTGCGAGGCCTATCCCTCTTCCTCTCTCTGTCTTCCTTGCGCCTTTCTTTGTCCTTTTCTTTTTCTCTCTCTTTTGCTTTTTCTTTTTCCTTGTCTTTATCTTCCCCAACACCAGAACGAGTGGGAGTTTGAGTCCCTGTCTGAGTGGGTGGTTGGGGCAGGAGTACCAGGGACCGAGGCCCTGGCAGAATCCAGCATGGAGGCAGGGAGAAGACCCTTGGCAACTAACTTGGCCTTCCTATTCCTGAGAGCCCTCATGTTGAAGCCTGCACAGATTGTACACTGGGTGGATAAATGGGGCACTCCCAAACAGATTACACACAGAGTGTGACCATTAGCTGGTGAGAGCTTATGGCCCCACATTGTGCATATTTTGAAAACCGACTTAGGCTGATCAGCCATAGTCTAAATACTAGTCGCCACTCCCTAAAGAGGGAACACAACACGCTAGCACACACTCTCAGAAAGAAAATGTATTTATTTTTTTTAAGCTATAACTGATGAACAGCATACACTAAAAGGGGGGAGGGAGGGAAAACTTATGACCACTTAGACACAATATAGAAATAACTAACTTACTTATCCTTGAAGCTCAGAGCAAAGGAGACCACGATGCTCACTATGGCACTGCAAACGAGATCTGAGGGAGATAGGAGATGGTGGTGTATTATGGGTAGGGGGAGGAGCTCGGAGCAGATGCTAGAAAATAAGTTGCTGGCTCGGATCCAATATGGATCCGAATACCCAAAAGTTGCAGATAAAATGAAGTTAACTACTTCAAATTTTACATTTCACAGGAACATCTGTATTTAATTGAAGGTCTTGATATGCACCCAATAACTATTTCAGGTCATGCACCAATAATAATTACAATAAAAACACAGTGTAATGAAATAAAAATGAGAGATTGGCACTTTTATCTGTTGAAAAGATAGGAATTTAAGGAATAGGTAGTGGAAATTATTCAGGAGCTATTAGAGAAGACAGAAAATTCATCTGAAACTATAACTAGTGAGTAGGATAAAATTACAGTGGAATTTAAAAATAAGGTGTAAATAAAAGAAAGGGAGATATGGTTAAGAAGTAACAAAAATTATTTAGACGGACTGATAAATATTAAAGTATTGCAAAATACGGGGAATCTCACAGAACAAGAAGAGGAGTAACTACAGAATGCTAAACAGAAAATAATTACCTCGATAATATGCACAAGTGCTGTTAAACAACTGTTTTTTTTTGTTTTTTTTTTATAACAACTCAACAGCACAAAAACTTTTAGCACAGTGACTCAGGCAAAAGAAAGTATTAAGGGCTATCACCAAGCTTAGGGAGTCTATAATAAGGAAGATAATGTGATCCTGTATAAGTATTAAAACTATTTTGGAAACTCTATTAAAGTCTGTATAAAGCAGAGAAATATGGAAATCAAGAAAAGGTACAAAGATAAATGTTTATAGAAGAATTAAATATGCCAAAGCTAGAGGAAAAGGATAGGAGATGAGATAAAATGGCGATGTATAACCAATCTACAGGAAAGTCCCCAGGAACAGACGGTATTCCTGTGGATGTTTGGAAGCTAGGAGGAAAAACTGAAACATGTGAAAAGGTTTAACAGTATTTTAAGAGGAGGAGAAGTACTGACATCCTGGAAGAAAGCTCTAGTAGCTACACTGGATATTAAAAAAGTGTACACATCCCTGTTAAAATGCCAGGTTTTTGTGATATAAAAAATGGGTACTTACGTATTATCGCAACCAGATTTTTGCGATAACACGGCTTGCTTCCCGATGTGTGAGTGTAACCAGAAATGTATGCAGAATCACACAGGGAATGTTATCTGTAAAAAAAACACTTTGTTGAGGTAGGAATAGTGTAGTACTAGAAAAATGACTGCTTGTTTGAACCTATGCCGTTTCCCGACATCATGTTAGTCTTAGTGCTTTTCCAAGCCCTGTTATGTGTGCACGCAACACAGCAGAGCCGCATCTGCAGCATATATTCCCTTCCCCAGAACTAGCAGCCCAAAAGGGGTAAAAGCAACTGACAGTTCACACACCATTCAAAAAGGGGGAGAAAGGTAACACCTACAAACGTGATTCAGTTATTATTAAACACACACATCACAGAAAGCAGGGGGTGTGAAATTTTCATGTGAAAATGCAGAAGCGTGAAAGACTGTTTCAGGAAAAGTAAAACCTTACAACCTGCACGTATGCTACGGGGGACAAAAACATCAAGATAGCCGGTCAAAATCTTTCAGATGACGAAAATAAAATCTGAGTACTGGCCATGAACATAAGGATGGTATATTCCCGATTAACTTAGCCTATATTGCGCTTATAATCAGGAAGGCAGGATCTACCATGCGTTGCATGCAGCAGTATGTAGTTCACTGGCAAAGTGAGACATGCCAGTCAGGACTCCAAAATTTGGCAGTTAGTCCTCTCCCTGCCTCAAAACCATGTGTGCCACAATTTAACTTACTTACTTACACTCCCTTTTCCAGCTTATTAGACCTGCTGTCTCAGACATGGGACTAAATTCGCAACCTCGAAAATCTGGTTGCGATAATACGCAAGTATCAAAAAATGAGACTACAATAAATCATTGCAAAACTTTTCCCACCTTTAATGTGACCTATAACCTGTACAATTCAACTGAAAAACAAATCGGTTAGGGGAAAAAATAAAAAATGTACACTACGATGGTTGCATTAGTGTGCATACCCTTAAAATAATACTTTGTTGTGTGTGCACACCCTTAAACTAATACTTTGTTGAAGCACCTTTTGATTTAATTACAGCATTCAGTCTTCTTGGGAACACACCAGCCATCAATTAAAGAGACTCTGATTAACCCCAAATAAAGTTCAGCTGTCCTAGTAGGATTGTCCCGGACACTCAAGTGCCTGCTACAGAAAAAGTCATGGTTTGCAGAGAGCTCACAAAGCATCAATGGCATCTCATTGTCAAAAGATATCAGTCAGGAGATGGGTACAAA